>NW_015176499.1:193900-218180 GCF_001447785.1 Gekko japonicus | reverse complement strand
ATAAAGGTGCTATGAACTTCCCTCCAGGGCTCAAAGATTGGAGACTGACCAATGGAGGCCCTCGACAGCTCGTCTTACTGCTAGATTACTTGGCAGCTAGACTACAGCTGGTCTGCCACTCAGGAAAGATGACCTGGAGACATCTGTGCAACATACCTGTGTTATCTATCATGAGAAGGGAAAGAGCTGTACCAAGAGGCCAAAAGAGCACAGACTCAGACTCCATGACCATCCATGGGCTGTGCAAACTCAGCAACGGCTGGCAATGAAGCTCAGACTCGGTTGGCCGTGACCGTGGAATGATGGGAATCTAGGACTGAAAACACGTGAAATTGCCTTCTTCTGAATCAGACCACCAGTCCATCAAGGTCGGTCTTGTCTACTCAGGCTGGCAGCTGCTCTCCAGGGTCTCAGACTGAGGTCTTCAAGCATCACCTACTGCTTGGTCCTTTTAACTAGAGATGCTGCCAGGGATTGAAGCTGGGACCTTCTGCATGCCAAGCCAGAGGACAGCCAGTTTGGTGTAGTGGTTAAGAGCCCGGACTCTCATCTGGGAGATTCCCCGCTCCTCCACTTGCACCTGCTGGATGACCTTGGGTCAGTCACAAGTTCTTTCAGAGCAGTTCTCTCAGGGGCAATGGTCAGGAGAGCTCTCTCAGCCCCACCGACCTCACAGGGTGTCTGTTGTGGGGAGGGGAAGGGCTTGTCAGTTGCTCTGAGAATCCTTCAGGTAGTGAAGGGCGGGGTATAAATCCAATCTCTCCTCCTCGTCTTCCTCCTCCTCCTCCTCCTCCTCCTCCTCCTTCCACTGATCCACAACCCCTCCCTGACTGAGCTGACAATTAGAAACCTCCCCTAATACAAAGCCCCATGTTGTGGTGATTCCTTACCTTCAGAGAGCTTTTAGAGCTGATTCAAGAACCACACCTGACATAGCCAGAGGTCATTTCGGGGGGGATCGCGGGGGATCGCAGTCCCCCTGGGTGAGGTACGGGGGGGCGGGGCACATGACAAAGCCCCGCCCCCTGCTTCCGGCCCTCATTCAGCCAGAAGGAGGCAGGAGAAGAGGGAGGGTAAGTTGCTTCCTCCCTGCCTCTCCCCACCCCTGCCTGCCTGGGGCCAGGGAGGGCCTTTGTGGGGCTTCCTTGCACTCCCGCCAGCCTTGCAGGTCCACCGCCGGGCCCCTCATGGGGCTCGGCAGTGGAGCTGCAAGGCCGGCGGTGGCGTCCGGGACCGTTGGGGGTGGGGTGTGTGGCCTTATGACACTTCCGGTGATGTCAGGGGGTGTGGCCTTATGACACACTTCCGGTGATGTCAGGGGGTGTGGCATATGCTAATGAGTTCCCCTAGCTCTTTTTCTACGAAACGACCCCTGGACATAGCGCATCCCAGTGCTATTCCACAGTGAACCCATAAGAGATGGATTGGTCATACCACTCCATTGGCCACAGAAGTTTCCACCACAAGCAAGATTGGAAGTGAACTTGAGGGTGTTTTCTCTCTCTCCATTTTGAGGGATATCATTGCCTGGTTGACAACATTTCTCCTCATGGTTCTGTGCACCCCTAGGTCCTCAGGGGGATTGTTTCTCCATTGAGAAATTTAAAAGTCCTTCCCTCAAGCCAAATATCTGAGGAATTTCAGGGGAAGCCAGGGGTCTTTTTGACCAGAAGGGACTGAATTTTGTAGAGGCCTTTCCCACATATGAGCATCAGAAGAGCTCTGCTGGATCAGGCCAGGGGCCATCTAGGCCAGCATCCTGTCTCACACAGTGGCCAACCAGTCCCTCTGGAGGGCCAACAACAGGGCAGAGGGGCCGCGGCCTTCATAAGAACACAAGAAGAGCCCTGCTGGATCAGACCAGTGAGGGTCCATCTAGTCCAGCATCCTGTCTCACACAGTGGCCAACTGGTGCCTCTGGAGGGCCAATAACATGGCAGAGAGGCCAAGGCCTTCCCCTGAGAAGAACATCAGAAGAACCCTGCTGGATCAGACCAGTGAGGGTCCATCTCGTCCAGCATGCTGTCTCACACGGTGGCCAACCAGTGCCTCTGGAGGGTCAATAACACGGCAGAGAGACTGAGGCCTTCCGCTGAGAAGAACATCAGAAGAGCCCTGCTGGCTCAGACCAGTGAGGGCCCATCTCGTCCAGCATCCCGTCTCACACTGTGGCCAACCAGTCCCTCTGGAGAACCAACATCGGGGCATAGAGGTCGAGGCCTTCCCTTGATAAGAACCTCAGAAGAACCCTGCTGGATCCGACCGGTGATGGTCCATCTAGTCCAGCATCCTGTCTCACACAGTGGCCCACCTGTTCCTCTGGGGGGCCAATAACAGGTTTGGTGTAGTGGTTAAGAACACAGACTCTGGGAGAACCGGGTTTGATTCCCCACTCCTCCACATGCAGCTGCTGGAGTGACCTTGGGTCAGTCACAGTTCTCTCAGAGCTGTTCTCTCAAGAGCAGTTCTCAAAGAGCTCTCTCAGCCCCACCTACTTTGCAAGATGTCTGTTATGGGGAGAAGGAAAAGGAGATTGTAAGCTGCTCTGAAACTCCAGGTGAAGGGCGGGGTATAAATCCAATCTCTTCTTCTTCTGATGTTCCTCCCGGCACTGGGTTTCAGAGGTTGACTGCCTCTGACTGTGGAGGTTCCACGAACCTCTCTAACCCCTTTTTGAAGCTGTCTATTTTTGTGGCCATCACTACCTCATCTGGCAGCCAATTCCACATTCCAATCACTCTCTGTGTAAAGAAGTATTTCCTATTCTGTCTGTCCTGAATCGACTGCCCGTCAGCTTCATTGGGCGCCCTTGAGTCTGACTTTGGGGAGAAGGAGAAAATCCAATGCCTCTTCCTGCTCAAACATTCATTTCAGGATACAAAACAACAACAACAACCCCCCACCAATGTTCCCTCTAAGCTGCGGAGTCTTGTGAGCAAAAATTCTACTTTGCGAGCTACTGGCATCAAAGTTGTGAGCGAGCGAGTTGACTGCTGCATAAATTAGTTTGGTCTGGAGCCATCCTTCCTGAGCTAAGGCAAAAATGCATGAGCTGGAGGCTAATAAACAATGAGTTAGCACACACAAACTCAGCTTAGAGGGAACACTGCCCCCCCCCCCCACCCCGCCACATTTTAACTTTATTAACAGAAGCTAGTTAGCTAGTTAGCCAAAGATGCAGTTGCTGAGTCGCCGGAGATCAGTTAATAAATGTCTCGCCGTGAAATGCATTGCCACAGTGTGTTAAGTTGCAGTGTTCTGTTGGCGGAACAAGCTGCTAACCTCAGTGTTGGTCGAGGACATTCTACCAAGACTGTATCCACCCTCCCACTCCAGTTGAAGTGGGGGACTGCTAAATCGATGTGGGTCAGAGCTAATTTCTGCGCACACATCCGGACACTCATCATTAACAAGGCTTCATTAATGGCAGCCCAGCAAGACAGCCTTTTAATGAGATGACCTTCACCTGATAATTTAAACAAAAATATTGTGGTCGAAATTACCATGGTCTGGTCACAGTAGCTTTCCTCGCCGTATGAGGCCATCAGTGGGCTGAATAAATTGTAGGAAATGAGAGAGATGAGGGGGGGGGGGAATTGCTTGTCATGTCCTTAGGCGAAAGGGGAGATGAAATACATTATTAATCGGGAACTGGTAAGAATCGGCAAGGTGTCTCTAAACGATCGGAGATGCTGGTTTCCAGCTGTGTGTGTGTGGGTGTGTTGCTGTCAAGTCGCAGCTAGAGTTGCCACATACATCCCCGGCGATACTCCCTCTAAGCTGTGGAGTCTTGTGAGCAAAAATTCTACTTTGTGAGCTACTGGCATTAAAGTGGCGAGCGAGCGGTTTGGCTACTGCGTAAATTAGTTTGCTCTGGAGCCCTCCTCCCTGAGCGAAGACAAAAATGTGTGAGCCGGAGGCTAAAGAACAGTGAGCTAGCTCACACTCACTCAGCTTAGAGGGAACACTAAGTCCAGGTGGGGGTTACCTTGATTGTCAGGGCATCAATCCACCGCCGGCCACCTGGCTGGCGGGGGGAGCCCCACCTCCGAACAGGGACATTCCCTGGCGACACCCCCAACACAATGACATCTCCCCAAAGTGACGTCATTGTGTAGGGGACATTGGGGGCTGGCACTCTAGTTCTGAGGCAAACTCTATGGTTTTGAAGGCAAAAAAACCATAGAGCTTTGCCCAAAACGTAGAGTGCCACCCCCAATGTCCCAAAGCAATGACGTCACGTCTGGGTGATGTCACTGCACTGCGTGCGGTTCACGAGTGTGCAGAAATGCCCTGGAGAAGATTCCGGAGCTTCCCCCCCCCCCGCCACCAGCCAGTAAGGACCTCGCAACCCTAGTCACAGATGGCTTAGGGTGACCCCATAGGGTTTTCAAGGCAAGAGACATTCAGAGGTGGTTCTGCCATTGCCTGCCTCTGCATAGCCACCCTGGACTTCCTTGGTGGTCTCCCATCCAAGTCCTAACCAGGGCCGACCCTGCTTAGCTTCCAAGATCTGATGAGATCGGGCCAGGCTGGGCCATCCAGGTCAAGGCAAGAGACATTCAGAGGTGGTTCACCATTACCTGCCTCCGTGCAGAGACCCTCAACGTCCTTGGTGGCCATCCATCCATGTACTAACCAGGGCCGACCCTGCTTAGCTTTCAAGATCTGACGAGATCGGGCCAGGCTGGGCCATCCAGGTCAAGGCAAGAGACATTCAGAGGTGGTTCGCCATTGCCTGCCTCCGTGCAGAGACCCTCAACGTCCTTGGTGGCCATCCATCCACATACTAACCAGGGCTGACCCTGCTTGGCTTCCAAGATCTGACGAGATCAGGCCAGGCTGGGCCATCCAGGTCCAGGCAAGAGACATTCAGAGGTGGTTTGCCCTTGCCTGCCTCCGTGCAGAGACCCTCAACGTCCTTGGTGGCCATCCATCCAAGTCCTAACCAGGGCCGACCCTGCTTAGCTTTCGAGATCTGACAAGATCAGGCCAGGCTGGGCCATCCAGGTCCAGGCAAGAGACATTCAGAGGTGGTTTGCCCTTGCCTGCCTCCGTGCAGAGACCCTCAACGTCCTTGGTGGCCATCCATCCAAGTCCTAACCAGGGCCGACCCTGCTTAGCTTCCAAGATCTGATGAGATCGGGCCAGGCTAGGCCATCCAGGTCCAGGCAAGAGACATTCAGAGGTGGTTTGCCCTTGCCTGCCTCCGTGCAGAGGGTGGCCATCCATCCATGTACTAACCAGGGCCGACCTTGCTTAGCTTCCAAGATCTGACGAGATCGGGCCAGGCTGGGCCATCCAGGTCAAGGCAAGAGACATTCAGAGGTGGTTCGCCCTTGCCTGCCTCCGTGCAGAGACCCTCAACGTCCTTGGTGGCCATCCATCCAAGTACTAACCAGGGCCGACCCTGCTTAGCTTTCGAGATCTGACGAGATCAGGCCAGGCTGGGCCACCCAGGTCAAGGCAAGAGACATTCAGAGGTGGTTCGCCATTGCCTGCCTCCGTGCAGAGACCCTCAACGTCCTTGGTGGCCATCCATCCAAGTCCTAACCAGGGCCGACCCTGCTTAGCTTCCAAGATCTGACGAGATCGGGCCAGGCTGGGCCATCCAGGTCAAGGCAAGAGACATTCAGAGGTGGTTCGCCATTTCCTGCCTCCGTGCAGAGACCCTCAACGTCTTTGGTGGCCATCCATCCCAGTCCTAACCAGGGCCGACCCTGCTTAGCTTCCAAGATCTGACGAGATCGGGCCAGGCTGGGCCATCCAGGTCAAGGCAAGAGACATTCAGAGGTGGTTCGCCCTTGCCTGCCTCCATGCAGAGACCCTCAACATCCTTGGTGGCCATCCATCCAAGTCCTAACCAGGGCCGACCCTGCTTAGCTTCCAAGATCTGACGAGCTCGGGCCAGGCTGGGCCATCCAGGTCAAGGCAAGAGACATTCAGAGGTGGTTTGCCATTGCCTGCCTCTACATAGCAACCCTTGACTTCCTTGGTGGCCATCCATCCAAGTCCTAACCAGGGCTGATTCTGCTTAGCCCTCCGGATCTGATGAAATCTGGCTAGTCTGGCCTGTTTCAGTCCAAGGCAACTTGTAGATACGGTGGTGTAAAGTGCCATCAAGTTGCAGCCAAATTATGATGATCCCATAAGGTTTTCAAGACAAGAGACACTGAGACGTGGTTTGGATAGCCTGCCTCTGCGTCATCGCCCTGGACTTCCTTGATGGTCTCCCATCTAAGTCCTAACCAGGGTCGACCCTGCTTAGTTTCCAAGATCTGACAAGACTGGGATACCCTGGAGCATCCAGGTCAGGACAAGGGACATACAGAGGTGGTTTGCCACTGCCTGCCTCTGCATAGCAACCCTGGGCTTCCTTGGTGGTCTCCCATCCAAATACTAACCAGGGCCAACCCTGCTTAGCTTCCAAGATCTGACAAGATCAGGCTGGCTGGTGCTATGTAGTTGAAGATGGTTGTATATATTACTATATTAGTTGTGTTTGTATAAAATAATAGTAAGCGTTCAGGAGGATTATTATTTATTCACTGATTCAAAATCATTTATATCCTTCCTATCCTCCTGATTCAAGGCGGCTGACAATAATAGTTAAAATATTTTCTGTTTAAAAAAAATAGCAAACCCTAAATCTCTCCCCCCACTCAAATGCCTGCCACTCAACCTCCATCTAAAGTCCGGGTAAGACTTGCCCTTGGAGAGTTACAGACTACATTGCTTCCCCATTAGAGAAAGTCCATGGCTCAGTGGCATCTATATGGCATGTAGAAGGTCCCAGGTTTAATCCCTGGCCTCTCCAGTTAAAAAAGGCCACTTGACTTCATAGATTCATAGAATCATAGAGTTGGAAGGGACCTCCGGGGTCATCTAGTCCAACCTCACTTTGTCAGGGTCGTTAGTCAGGTCACACCACACAAGGCTTCATAAGAAGATAAGTGTTTATTGGTGGATCCAGGGCTAATGATCACATTTACAGCTTGTGTCAGGAATCGCCTGCAGTATAAGGGCCTCTGACTTATAGTGAAATCAAACATCCCCACCGATAAGCAAAAGCCAATGGTTATTGTTCACGCACGCGCAGAGGTCGATTCGAGGGGGATCGCGGGGGATCGCAGTTCCCCCGGGTGAGGTGCAGGGGGGTGGGACAGACGACGAAGCCCCACCCCCTGCTTCTGGCCACCCCGCTTCCGGCCCTTATTCAGCCAGGAGGAGGCAGGAGAAGAGGGAGGGTAAGTTGCTTCCTCCCCGCCTCTCCCCACCCCTGCCTGCCTGGGGCCAGGGAGGGCCTTGGCGGGGCTTCCTCGCACTCCCGCTGGCCTTGCAGGTCCACCGCCGGGCCCCTGATGTAAGGGTGTGTGGCATATGCTAATGAGTTATGCTAATGAGTTCCCCTAGCTCTTTTTCTACGAAACGGCCCCTGGGCACGCGTCAAAGCAAGCCAGCAAGCAATCTTAGCAAAAAGCCGTTGCGTTCCCAGCCAAGTGAATGCAGCTGGAGACTACAGGGTCAAGCCTAACAGCACACAGTGGCTGAACAGGGTAGAGCTGAGGAGAAGAAAACTCCCTCCACATTCCAGATCCATGGCAGGGCTACCTGACAGCTCAGCGCAGGAAATCCACAAATACCTTCTCCAAACACACACATACACCCAGTGACCCCTGTTCCATGCCCAGAAGATGACCAAAAAAACATCCAGGACCTCCAGCCAAACTGGCCTGGAGAAAAATTACTTCCTGACCCCAAAGTGGCAATAGTAAGAAAGGACCGCCAGAACTAAGCACTGAGGCAACCCTTCCTGCCCTCCCTCTCATGATCCGCCTAAGTTCACAGGATCCGCAGTCCTGTCGGGTGGCCATCTAGCCTCTGTGTGAAAACCTCCAAAGAAGCAGAGCCCGCCACCTCCCGAGGAAGCCTGTTCCACCGAGGAACTGCTCTATCTGTTGGGAAGTTCTTCCTAACGTGTAGCCGAAAACTCTTCGGATTTCATTTCAACCTGTTGATTCTGGTCCAGCCTTCTGAGGCAACAGAAAACAACTCTGCACCGTCTTTTTTTTTTGACAGCCCTTCAAGTACTTGAAGATGGTTCTCATATCACCTCTCAGTCATCTTCAATTGCTGGTTGATGACACGCATATCTTGAACTGTTGGAAATTCTGTACCAGACTGTTACATCAGTGAAGATTTATGTGAGGTGGGGAGAGGGCAGATTGTGACTGTGTAGGAGGGTAGGGAGTTCCTGGGAATGGAGGGAGACTTGGCTTGTTGTTGTTTTTTCCATCTTAGCTCCTCTTGAGAGGTTCAGCACTTATATTGTGGGCTTGGAAGGGGGACCGTTGGGTCTTAGGATGGGAGAAACTGTTAGGATTAGTAAAGAATGTTATCTAACTGCCTAAAGGACATGGCTTCTTTGTATTTTGGTACTGTTTGGTATTTCCATTTGTGGTTAGTGATGAATATCAAGGCTGGGAAATTCCCCACATGCAAATATCTGGGAACGACGTGTGGGGTTCTTTTTAATCCCCAGAAGCAATATGTGAGATATTTGGAGAAGGGGCAACTGTATCGTGTTCAGGGGGGTATTGATTTCCTGTCTTACTCAAACTGTTAGAAATGAAAGGGAAAGGATACTGAACATTTTAGGTTCTTAATGTCTTGTATCTATTTTATATCTACATACTTGTAAACAGGCCTTTTTTTGTAGAAAAAGACCAGCAGGAACTCTTTAGCATAATAGGCCACACCCAACAGCAGAAACTCATTAGCATATTAGGCCACACCCGACAGCACAGCTAATTAGCATATTAGGCCACACCCCCATGTTACCAGAAGTGTGGCCATCCAGCCACACGGACCTTTTGCTTCTTATTCTGTTTACCTTGTTTGTTGTCAAAACCCAGGGCTTTTTTGGTAGCAGGAACTCCTTTGCATGTTAGGCCACGCACCCCTAATGTAGCCAATCCTAATGAGTCCCTGCTGTTGGGTGTGGCCTATTATGCTAATGAGTTCCTGCTGGGCGTGGGCAACTCGGGAGCCAGCCAGAACACCGTTCCTGTGCGTTCCTGCCCAAAAATAGCCCTGCTTGTAAATAATTTAAAAAAAGATTTATGTGAGAGAAGAAAAAGAAGAAGAAGAAGAGAAGGAGGAGGAGATTGGATTTATACCCCACCCTTCACTACCCAAGGGTGTCTCAGAGCAGCTTACAAACTCCTTTCCCTTCCCCTCCCCACAACAGACACCCTGTGAGGTAGGTGGGGCTGAGAGAGCTCTTGGCAGAAACTGCTCTTTTTCAAGGACAGCTCTTGTCAGAACTATGGCTTGCTCAAGGTCATCCAGCAGGTGCAAGTGGAGGAGTGGGGAATCAAACCCGGTTCTCCCAGATTAGAATCCGCGCACTTAACCACGACACCAAACACCCTTCTGGAGTTATCCATCTGTAGGGGGTGGAGTTTTTACACTAAGACAGTGTTCAGTTGACAGTCGAGATCCGAAGATCCGCCATCTTTTAATATAAGTTGTATGATTTTGTACTGATTGACAGCTTTAATGGAATTTTAATGTATTTTTATATATGTTGTTAGCTGCCCTGAGCCTGCCGAATGGCAGGGATGGCGGCATATAAATGTAAATATAAATATAAAAATAACATGGCCTACTTTATAAGTTTACATTTCACACAATATATGAGATAACAACACCTGGTCAGGACTGATGCGTGGTATTTTCTGGATGTGTGTGTTTGTTTGTTTTTAAAGTATGTATTATTGACCAACAAGGAAGGCCCTTGAGGCTGAAACATGTACAGTCTGCGTTGGTCCTCTGACACGTTCATCAATTTTGTATGGGAAAGTTTATGTAAAGTTTGTCCTCCGTCATAAGGCAGTCTGATAGGCCCTGGTTTTTTAAATTTATTTTAAACTATTGTGTACACCACATCATAGGGAGCTGCGGTGGCTCAAGTGGTTAAGACACTGAACTGCAGGCTGTGGAAGGTCAGTAGTTCGAGACCTGAGTGTGCCGCACGACGGAGTGAGCTCCCGTCTCTAGTTCCAGCTCCTGCCAACCTAGCAGTTTGAAAGCAAGAAATTGCAAGTAGATAAATAGGTACCACTTCAGTGGGAAGGTAACAGCGTTCCGTGCGCCTTGGTGTTTAGTCATGCCGGCCACATGACCACGGAAACGTCTTCGGACAGCGCTGGCTCTTCGGCTTTGAAATGGAGATGAGCACCGCAACCCTAGAGTTGGATTCGACTGGCTTTCGAGCAAGGGAACCTTTACCTTTTATACCACATCATAAATACTTATTTTGATATTATTTTATCTGCTGTAGCTTGTCCCTTGTAGCGTGATTAATTTAACAATCCCCGTTTCAGTTTCATTGCTTACTTGAGGGAAATAAACCCACGAGTCTATTTCTGCACCATGTCTCTTTCCTCAAGATGACAAGACTCCCATTAAAATTAATGGGCTTTTTCATGATTGTGTTTGTATCAATTGCATATCCATCGATCTGTCTGGTACATTTCTCTCCCTCCTTTCCGCCAAGAAACTTGGAAGATTGTAAATGATTCCTGTCCCCATTTTACCCACAAAATAACCCTGTGAGGTAAGTTAGGGTTTTATAGAGTCACCAGTCCAAGATTACCTATAGGATTTCATGGCTGAATGGAAATCCATTGCTGGTGTGGCATGATGACTGTTAAGTTGCTCGCTTAACAAAGAAGTCGAAGAGTGATTCAGCAAGAACACAACTTTATTCTTCAACTTGACCACAAGTCCAACATGGATCAACATCTGATAGCCAGAACAGAACAGTTCAGCTTTTATATTGCAGTTGTCCTGCTAATGTAGCCACACCCACTGTACAAATACCAACCAATACGGTTGTTCATATAAGGACCAATCACGGATGTTCCCGCTCAGAGAGCTTGCTGTAAGGTGATTGGCTAGGTGCTTCCTGGGCTAGCAATGCGATTGGATGGATTTGGATCCTAGCCGAGGACGAAGCTCAACATGGCAAGTCAATTAGATGTTTCACATACATCATGCATTCAATGGCAGCTATTGAATACATTACAATGACCATTGTACTTCTCTGGCAGAAAAGTATATAAAGGCCCTGGTCACACGGAGAATTTGCCACGTGAAAGGCACGAATGTCGGGCAGATTTTTGGGGTGCGATCACACCACAACATCTGGGAGGCGTGGCGCACCCGTGGCCAACCCGTGGCGTCCCGCCGAAGATAAGGAGTTAAAAAGTACCAAGGAAAGTTCACTAATATCCGGAAAACGTGCAGCACAGGCGGACGCCTGATCGTGGGAGCGCTAGTATCCCGTGGCATCCAGCGTCCGTCCATGTCCCATCACAAACTGGATGTTTTTCGCAAGCGCATGTGCACAAACACGAAACTGAAAGCAGTGCTGCTTCACGGAACTGCGCATGCGCAGAAACGCGAAACGCTTGTGTGATCGTGCCGGTTCTTTGCCACGCTGCAGCATTGCCATGTGATCGTCAGCTAACTGCCGAAGCACGGAGACTCGGGGGACCGTGTGATCGGGCTACCGCACTTTATTTTGCTCCGGGGCAAACAGCCACACCTCCCCCCTGCGTTATCTGGCCTGTGTGACCGGGGCCAAATATTAATTAACTGGCTGACTGACTTCATTTATACCCCACCTTTCTCTCCAATGGGGAGCCAAAATGGCGTACATCATAGACCATACACTAAACATGGGTCAGCACTGTGATGTGGTTGCTAAAAAAGCAAATGCGATTTTGGGCTGTATCAACAGGAGTATCGTGTCCAGATCACGCAATGTGATGGTACCACTTTACTCTGCTCTGGTTAGACCTCCCCTAGAGTATCGTGTTCAGTTTTGGGCACCACAATTTAAGAAGGATATCGACAAGCTGGAACGTGTGTCCAGAGGAGAGCAACGAAGATGGTAAGGGGTCTGGAGACCGAGTCCAATGAGGAAAGGTTGAAGGAGCTGGGTAGGTTTAGCCTGGAGAGGAGACGACTGAGAGGGGATATGATCACCATCTTCAAGTACTTGAAGGCCTGTCATCTAGAGGAGGGTGCGGAGTTGTTTTCTGTTGCCTCAGAAGGTCGGGCCAGAACCAACGGGTTGAAATTAAATCAGAAGAGTTTTCAGCTAAAAATTAGGAAGAACTTCCTGACAGAGCAACGTAAGTGGAACAGGCTTCCTTGGGAGGTGGTGGGCTCTGTTTCTTTGGAGGTTTTCCAACAGAGGCTAGATGGCCATCTGACAGCAATGCGGATTCTGTGAACTTAGGAAGGTCACGAGAAGGGAGACCAAGAAGGGTTGCCTCAGTGCTTAGTTCTCGTGGCCCTTTCTTACACACCCAGGGAAATGCTGATTGCCACTTTGGGGGTCAGGAAGCAATCCTGGAGGTTTTTTGTCAACTTCTGGGCATGAAACAGAGGTCACTGCAGGTGTGGAGGGGGGAGGTATTTGTGAATTTCCTACATTGTGCAGGGGGTTGGACTAGATGACCATGGAGGTCCCTTCCAGCTCTACGATTCCATGATTCTATGATTCCTCTCCTCCATTTTAACCTCGCAACAACCCTGTGAGGTGGGTTAGGCTGAGAGGGAGTGACTGGACCGAGGTGATTCAGTGAGCTTCCATGTCATGAGTGGATCTTCGAATCTGGTTCTCCCAGATCCTAGCTGGACACTCTGATCTCTACCCCCACAGTGGCTCTCTGGCATGGGGAGGGGGGAAGAACCTTGAAAGAATTATGAAGGCCCCGGTCACACAGAGCATTAGGCACGCTAGAGAGACAGAAGATAGGCGGATTTTCCAGGCGCGATCTCACCGCCACATCTGGGAAGTGTAGAGCTCCCGTGGCTCCCCCGAGGCTTCACTCCGAAGATGCGCTGTAAAAAACTAGTACCTCCGAGGTACTAGTTTCCGGAAACCGCGAGGCAAGGGTGGGCGTCAGATCACGTTTCTGGTGTTAGCTCGTGGCATCCGGCGCCTGCCCGTGTCCCATCGCGAAAAGTTTTTTTTTTTGTCCAGTCTCCACGGGTGCACACAAGCACCCAACAGCGCATGCGAACACTTGGGTTAAAAAAACCACAACCCCCGCGGTGCCACTTCTTTGCCGCGCCGCAGGAGTGAGGTATTATTGGCACCTCCCCCCAACCACGGGACGTTGGCGGGACATCGGGTGGGACGTTTGATCCGGCTGCCGCGCTGTAGTTCGCTCCGGGGCAAACAGTCACGCCTCCCCCCCGCGATATCCGGCCCGTGTGACCGGGGCCGAACACACCCAAAAGGAGGCGAACTGAAATCAATTGGCATCGGGACTACCTCTCCTGGTATATCCCCCGAAGAGCACTGTGCTTGGTTGACAAGAACTTACTGGTGGTCCCCTGCCCAAGAGACATCCGGGTGTCCTCGTCCAGGGCCAGGGTGTTTTCCGCCCAGGCCCCAACCTGGTAGAACTCTGTGCCGAATAACATCCATGCCCTGAGGGACTTAATGCATTTCTGCAGATGTTCCAACAGGAATTCGGTTGAGGACAGCGATGGCTTTCCATCTGGCTGGCACAATTGTTTTTCCTGCCTCCCCCCACGCCAGGCAGTGGCAAATCCCAGCAGTTTTATTCCCAGGGCTATTTTTGGGCAGGAACGCACAGGAACGGAGTTCCGGCTGGCTCCCAAGTTGGCCACGCCCAGCAGGAACTCATTAGCATAACAGGCCACACCCAACAGCAGGAACTCATTAGGATTGGCTACATTAGGGGTGTGTGGCCGAACATGCAAAGGAGTTCCTGCTACAAAAAAAGGCCCTGGGTTTTGACCACAAACAAGGTAAACAGAATAAGAAGCAAAAGGTGGGTGTGGCTGGATGGCCACACTTCTGGTAACACGGGGGTGCGGCCTAATGTGCTAATTAGCTGTGCTGTCGGGGGTGTGGCCCAATATGCTAATGAGTTCCTGCTGTTGGGTGTGGCCTATTATGCTAATGAGTTCCTGCTGGGCTTTTTCTACAAAAAGAGCCCTGCATTATCGCCATCTTATCGGTTATAGGCTTCTCCTGTTCAATGCTCCCACTAAGCTGTGGAGTCTTTGAGCAGAGATTCTACTTGGGGAGCTGCTGGCATTAAAGTTGTGAGCGAGCAATTTGGCCGCTGCGTCAGTTAGTTTGCTCTGGAGCCCTCCTTCCTGGGCTGAGACAAAAACGTGTGAGCCGGAGGCTTGAAAACTGTGAGCTGGCTCACACTAGGTCAGCTTAGAGGGAACACTGCTCCTGTTGTATCAATACACATTTCTGTATTTTTTATTATTCTAAGTATGAATTTGTATTACGAAAATGTTTTAATGATGTACACCACCCTAAGCCCTGTACTACAGGGGACAGTGGCTTAAAAATCCAGATAGAAAGATAGATAGATGATAGATAGATAGACGGAGTGTTGGCCTGGATGGGCC
This sequence comes from Gekko japonicus, assembly GCF_001447785.1. Lineage (NCBI taxonomy): Eukaryota > Metazoa > Chordata > Lepidosauria > Squamata > Gekkonidae > Gekko > Gekko japonicus. Next base: position 203,699 of record NW_015176499.1, on the reverse strand, counting down.
ATTGGCCTGATCCAACATTGGCTTCTCTTATGTTCTTATGTCTGGGGAAAGTGATGCTCTGTGTTCTTGGTGCTGGGGGGGGGAACAGTGGGAGGGCTTCTAGTGTCCTGGCCCCACTGCTGGACCTTCTGATGACCCCTTGTATTTTTGGCCACTGTGTGACACAGAGGGTGATTTCCCACAAGTGCTGCTCCATGCTCACTCTTCTCTTTGGCCCGATGGTACGTGTCAATTTCACACAAGCTGCTGTGCAAGCGCATTTTGTCCCGCAGCTTCGTGCAATTTTCCCCGCGTCTCCTCAATCCTGTTTTTTGAGGATTGAGTAGACGCGGGGGAAATCGCACGAAGCTGCGGGACAAAATGCGCTTGCACAGCAGCTTGTGTGAAATTGACACGTACCATCGGGCCAAAGAGAAGAGTGAGCATGGAGCAGCACTTGTGGGAAATCACCCAGAGTGTTGGACTGGAGGGGCCATTGGCCCGATCCAGCATTGGCTCCTCTTGTGTTCTTATGTTCTTAAATAAATAAATGACAACATACAGAATCAAAGAGAGCCCCAAGTGAGCACTGAGTCTCATTGGCACACGCATTTCATTTCATTGACACATGCTGAGGTTCAAGACGGGGGGTGACCAGGTCGGGTCAGAGGCCAAGGTTCATGTGGGAGGCAGTCCAGGGCCGAGCAGGGTCATAGTCAGGATCCACAGGACAGTTCTGGGCGTGGGCAAGGCACAGAGTCAAAAGTAGGGCAGGGGCCTATGGGGAAGCTCGAGTGGAACCAGGTAAGACCACACCGTTATCAACACAGGCTCAGACTGAGGAGGCCAGCCTGGAGGTGGCAGCTTTATACGCACAGGCAGGGGTCATTTCCTGCGGGATCGCACAGGAGCGGAGCTCCGGCAGTAAGGAGCCCAGGGGGCGGGCACATGCAACAAGCCCCGCCCCCTGCTCCCAGCAGCCCTCAGTCTGGCCAAAAGGAGCAAGAAGCACAAGAAGCAGCCAGGTAAGTTGCAGAGCCCCCCACCCCCGGCCTGCCTTCAGGTACAAGCTCTCCCTCCTCTGTGAGGACAGATCTGCACATCCCCCCCCCCCAATAGCTAGCAATCCAAAGAACATAAGAAGAACATAAGAGAAGCCAATGTTGGATCAGGCCAAAGGCCCATCCAGTCCAACACTCTGTTGTCACACAGTGGCCAAACATACCAGGGGCCATCAGTGGGGCCAGGACATTAGAAGCATATCACTTAGATATCACTGGTATCATTAGATATCACCAGCAGAGGGGTGGTTATCATTAGTCAATTTATTATTAAAGAGAAATAATACTAAGGTCTTTTAAAACATGTTCTTTGGTTCTGGTTCTGATCAAAACACTCCAGTGGAGCCTAAGTGGTGAGTGTTGCCTTCTGACACACTTCCGGTGATGTCAGGGGGTGTGGCATATGCAAATAAGTTATGAGTTATGCTAATGAGCTCCTGAGCCTCTTCTTCTACGAAATGACCCCTGCCCACAGGGCAGTTCTCATTGGTCCCTCCAGTCCGCTGATCTCAGCAGGTCTCATTGGCCCCACTAATCTGCATGTAGTTCATCCCCTGGCCCCATTTGAAGGTGGTGATGTGGATCAATAGCCTTTGGACTGGCATCTTCTTCTGCCATAGAGTTGCCAGTCTCCAGGTGGAACTTGGAGATCTCCTGTGATTGCGATGGATCTCCCGACAACCAAGCCCGCTGAGGTCATTCACCTCCCCTAGTCCCGCCCCTCCCAGGCTCCGCCCCCAAAATCTCCAGGTCTTTCTCAACGGAGAGCTGACAACCCTATTCTGCCTGCAGGTGCTTCCTCGGAACTACTAGGTAAAGCTGTTTGGAAAACATCATAACATACATCTTGAAATACCTTGAGGGTGAAAAAGAGGCCACGTTCTTTCATAGGCTTCCCGGAAAGTCACTCTAAAGAATCCGGATAAATCGGCAGTGCTTGTCGCTAGGGGAAAAATAAGCCAAGGAAAGCTCTCGGGTGAGTTGAGCAAATGAGAGAAAATGGCCATAAACACTGGTATGTAAACCATCCCTCCTTGGCTCATTCATGGAGTTATTAAAGAGGATCCATTTTAGCCTGCAAAGCAGCATAGGAAAGGGGGGGGGGGAGAAGAACATATGTGTTTTGACACAATATTGGTAACAGTTCCCAGTCGGTGATCAGCCTGGGGACCATAAGTATATCATGAAATCCTTAATCATCTCATTAGCGGGAAAACAGGATGAGATGCAAAGAGATAGGGCCAGTTAAAGACTGTTCTTTACTTGACGGAGCAGTAAAAAAATTGAATCACTGGAAATGTGCAGGGATTTGAAGCGATAGAAGCCCAGGTATGGAGTTGTGTCGTGTAATGGGTGCTGAAGAAAGCTGGCAGGAAGAAGGCCGATTCATTTGAAATGTGTGGGAGGAGAGTTTTGCAGATACTGTGAACCACCAAAGAGGGGGAAAAAATCAATGGGTTCTAGGGGAAATCAAGCAATCTCTCCCTATAAGCTAAAATGACTGAACTGAGGCTACCGTACTTTGGTCACATTTTGAGAAGACAAGGCTTACTGTAAAAGACAACAATGCCAGGAAAAGCTGAAGGTGGCAGGAAGAAGAAGAGGAGGAGGAGAAGAGATTGGATTTCTACCCCGCCCTTAACTACCCAAAGGTGTCTCAGAGCGGCTCACAAACTCCTTCCCCTTCCCCTTCCCACAACAGACACCCTGGGAGGTAGGGTAGCTTCAAGGTAATAGAGACTCTGTAGAGATCTGTAACTTCCTCAGCTCTTTTCAGAACTATGGCTTGCCCGAGGTCATCCAGCAGCTGAAAGTGGAGGACTGGGGAATCAAACCAGGTTCTCCCAGATTAGAGTCCGCACACTTAATCACTATACCAATAGTTCAATGAAAGAGCCATCTAATGCACATCTCAGCAAATTGGTGCTGTTCACTTAACACTAAATTCAGATTGACACAGGATGCTGGCAAGGCAAAAGTCCTCCTAACTCATCAGACTTTGCACCTGGATTTGTTGTCGATCAGTCGCACAGTCGAGTCTGATTCTTCGCGACCCAATGGACCACATCACGCCAGGGCCTCCTGTCTTCCGTTGTGCTCCAAAGTTTGCTTAATTTCATGTTTGTTGCCTTGATAACACTGTCTGACCATCTCATTCTTTACTGTCCCCTTCTTCTTTGACCTTCAGTCTTTCCCAGCATCAGGGTCTTCTCCAGTGAGGGCTCCCTTCTCATTGGGTGGCCAACGTCTTTGAGCTTCAACTTTTTGTTGTTGTTTAGTCGCACAGTCAAGTCCGACTCTTCGTGACCCCATGGACCACATCACGCCAGGCCCTCCTGTCCTTCGCCGTCCTCTGGAGTTTGCTTAATTTCACGTTTGTTGCATCGATAACCAGGGGTCATTTCATAGAAAAAGAGGTGCAGGAGCTCATTAGCATAACTCAGCATAACTTTTTTGCATCTGCCACACCCCCTGACATCACCAGAAGTGTGTCAGAAGGCAACACCCACTGCTCAGGCTCCATTGGACTGTTTTGGATTGCTAGCTATTGGGGGGGGGGGACGTGCAGATCTGTCCTCACAGAGGAGGGAGAGCTTGTACCTGAATAAAACTTGGTCTTAAAGGTGCCACTGGACTGTTTTGGACTGGGGGACCGGGGGGGGTGCTCTGCAGCTTACCTGGCTGCTTCTTGCTCTGACTGAGGGCTGCTGGGAGCAGGGGGTGGGGCTTGTTGCATGTGTACGCCCCCTGGGCTCTTTACTGCCGGAGCTCCGTTTCTGTGCGTTCCTGCAGGAAATGACCCCTGTCAATAACACTGTCCAACCATCTCATCCTTTGTCGTCCCCTTCTTCTTTGACCTTCAGTCTTTCCCAGCATCAGGGTCTTCTCCAGTGAGTGCTCCCTTCTCCTTTGGTGACCAAAGTATTGGAGCTTCAGCTTCAGTCTCTGGCCTTCCAGGGAACAGTCAGGGTGGATTTCTTTTAGGATTGACTGATCTGATCTCCATGCAATGCAAGGGACTGCACCCACATAGACCTCTGCAAAGCTGCTATTTGTGCATTGTTCACACGCTAGAGGTCTGCAGTCTGCATGAGGGTTGCGCTGATCAGTCCTGTGAGCAGGGGTCATTTCCTGCAGGAGCGCACAGGAGCGGAGCTCCGGCATTAAAGAGCCCAGAAGCTGGGCACATGCAACAAGCCCCACCCCCTGCTCCCAGCAGCCCTCAGTCAGAGCAAGAAGCAGCCAGGTAAGCTGCAGAGCACCCCCCCCGGTCCCCCAGTCCAAAACAGTCCAGTGGCACCTTTAAGACCAAGTTTTATTCCGGTACAAGCTCTCCCTCCGCTGCGAGGACAGATCTGAGTTGCCCCCCCCCCCGATAGCTAGCCATCCAAAACAGTTCAGTGGAGCCTGAGCATGGGTGTTGCCTTCTGACACACTTCCGGTGATGTCAGGGGGTGTGGCATATGCAAATGAGTTATGCTAATAAGCTCCTGCACATCTTTTTCAACCAAATGACCCCTGCCTGTGAGCAAAAATTCTACTTTGTGAGCAACCGGCATTAAAGTCATAAGAACATAAGAACATAAGAGACGCCAATGTTGGATCAGGCCAAAGGCCCATCCAGTCCAACACTCTGTGTCACACAGTGGCCAGAAATACCAGTGCCATCAGGAGGTCCAGCAGTGGGGCCAGGACATTAGAAGCCCTCCCACTGTTGACCCCCCCCCCAAGCACCAAGAAGACAGAGCATCACTTGCCCCAGAGCCCCTAGCTATACCTTGTGGCTAATAGCCACTGATGGACCTCTGCTCCATATGCTTATCTAATTCCCTTTTGAAGCCGTCCATGCTTGTAGCACCCACCACTTCCTGTGGCAGTGAATTCCATGTGTTAATCACTCTTTGGGTGAATAAGTACTTCCTTTTATCCGTTCTAACCCGACCGCTCAGCAATTTCATGGAGTGCCCACGGGTTCTTGTATTGTGAGAAAGGGAGAAAAGTACCTCTTTCTTTACCTGCTCTTTCCCATGCATAATCTTATAAACCTCGATCATGTCACCCCTTAGTCGTCTTTTCTCCAAGCTAAAGAGCCCTAAGCGCTTTAACCTTTCCTCATAGGGAAAGTGTTCCAACCCTTTTATCATTCGAGTTGCCCTTTTCTGCACTTTTTCCAAAGCTATAATATCCTTTTTAAGGTGTGGTGCCCAGAACTGCACACAGTATTCCAAATGAGGTCTCACCATTGATTTATATAGGGGCATTATTATATTGGCTGATCTGTTTTCAATACCCTTCCTAATAATCCCCAGCATAGCATTGGCCTTCTTTATTGCAGTCACACACTGTCTCGACATTTTCAGTGAGTTATCCACTACAACTCCAAGATCTCTCTCTTGCTCAGTCTCTGCCAGTTCAGACCCCATCAATGTGTATTTATATTTAGGATTTTTGGCTCCAATGTGCATCACCTTGCACTTGGCCACATTGAACCCCATTTGCCATGTTGACGCCCACTCGCCCATCCTTGACAGATCCCCTTGGAGTGCCTCACAATCCTCACTGGTTTTCACCACCCTGAACAACTTTGTATCATCCGCAAATTTAGCCACTTCACTGCTTACTCCCATCTCCAAATCATTAATGAACAAGTTAAAAAGCAGTGGACCAAGTACTGATCCCTGCGGTACCCCACTGCTTACCACCCTCCACTGAGAAAATTGCCCACCTACACTCACTCTCTGTTTTCTATGAACTAGCCAGTTTTTGATCCATAAAAGGACTTGTCCTTCTATCCCATGATTTTTGAGCTTACTTAGGAGCCTTTGATGAGGAACTTTATCAAAAGCTTTCTGGAAGTCAAGGTAAATAATATCTATTGGATCCCCCTTGTCCACATGTTTGTTCACCCCCTCAAAGAACACTAACAGGTTAGTGAGACAAGATCTTCCCTTACAGAAACCGTGCTGAGTCTGCCTCAATAGGTTTTGTTCATCTATGTGCCTACTAATTCTTTCCTTAATAATGGTTTCCACCAATTTACCCGGTATCGACGTCAGACTGACTGGCCTGTAATTTCCCGGATCTCCTCTGGAACCCTTTTTAAAGATGGGAGTGACATTAGCTACCTTCCAATCCTCAGGAATGGAGGCAGATTTTAAGGAAAGATTACATATCTTTGTCAGGAGATCTACAAGTTCACATTTGAGTTCTTTCAGAACTCTCGGATGTATGCCATCTGGGCCTGGTGATTTTTCAGTTTTTAAGTTGTCTATCAGTTTTAGGACCTCCTCTCTCATCACCTCAATCTGACTCAGGTCTTCCAACACCCCTCCTGAAATCAGTGGTTCTGGAGTGGGCAAGCACTTCTCATCTTCCACAGTGAAGACGGAGGCAAAAAATGCATTTAGCTTCTCAGCCATTTCCCTATCATCCTTCAATACTCCTTTTACCCCTTGGTCGTCCAAGGGCCCCACTGCCTCCCTGGCTGGTTTCCTGTTTCTAATGTATTTGAAGAAAGTTTTATTGTTGGTTTTTACGTTTTTTGCTATATGCTCCTCATATTCCCTTTTTGCCTGCCTGACCTCAGACTTGCATTTTATTTGCCATAGCCTGTGTTCCGTTTTATCAGCCTCACTGTGACTAGCTTTCCACTGCTTAAAGGAATTCTTTTTACTTTTTACAGCCTCCATTACTCTGTTTGTTATCTTACAGGCCCTGCGGAACTGCACAAGGTCCCGCAGGGCCCGGATCTCCTCCGGGAGCTCGTTCCACCAGATAGGAGCCGCCACCGAGAAAGCCCTGGCCCTGGTAGTGGCCAGCCTGGCCTCTTTGGGACCTGGCATTGCCAGGAGATGTTGGGTCCCGGACCGAAGTGCTCGCGGGGGAACATATGAGGAAAGGCGGTCCCTTAGGTAAGCTGGACCCAGACCATGTAGGGCTTTAAAGGTAAGAACCAGCACTTTGAAACGAATCCGGTACGCTATTGGCAGCCAGTGCAGCGCTTTCAGCACAGGCTGGATGTGGTCCCTTCTAGGAAGACCCATCAACACCCTGGCTGCAGCATTCTGTACTAGCTGCAGCTTCCGGATTTGCGACAAAGGCAGCCCCATGTAGAGAGCGTTACAGTAGTCTAGCCTCGAGGTGACCGTCGCATGGATTACTGTGGCCAAGTCGCTGCAGTCAAAGAAGGGAACCAACTGCCACACCAGCCGCAGATGGTAAAAGGCTGACTTGGCAGTGGCTGCCACCTGGGCCTCCATAGTTAATGAGGAGTCCAGGAGCCCCCCCAAACTCCTAACCTCTGGCGCTGGCACCAAGGGCACCCCATTGAAGGTCGGGAGAGGGAGCCCCAGCCCCAGACCACCGCGACTCAGCCCCAGGACCTCCGTCTTCGCTGGGTTTAACTTCAGCCTGCTCAGTCGGAGCCAACCAGCCATGGCCTGCAATGCCCGGTGCAGATCTTCAGGGACAGAGCTCGACCGGCCGCCCAACATCAGATAGAGCTGGGTGTCATCAGCATATTGATGACACCCAAGCCCATGCCTCCGGGCAATCTGGGCAAGGGGTCTCATGACCCAGCAATACTATGTGGGTGAGGGGTGGTCTTCAGAAGGCTGCTGTGGGGAACAAAAAGGCGAAGAACAATCCACCCCCACAAGTGCCTTTCATTCGTCCCACCATTTTAATCTGCTGCTTCAAGCAGTTCATGGGAATCTGAAAATGTCAAACTAGTGAAACGTCAGCATTCCTTGAGGAGGAGATTGTGGGCTGAAGTGGATCCCCACTTCTCCTCCACATGCAGCCAGCTGGGTGACCTTGGGCCAGTCACAGTTCTCTCAGAGCTCTCCCAGCCCCACCTACTTCACAGGATGTCTGTTGTGGGGAGAGGAAGGAAAGGAGTTTGTAAGCCGCTCCGAGACTCCGAGTGAAGAGCAGGGTATAAATCCATCTCTTCTTCTTCTTCTTCTTCTTCTTCTTCTTCTTCTTCTTCTTCTTCTTCTTCTTCTTCTTCTTCTTCTTCTTCTTCTTCTTCGTGTAGTGGTTAAGAGTGGCAGACTCTAATCTGGAGAACCGGGTTTGGTTCCCCACTCCTCCACATGAAGCCTGCTGGGTGACCTTGGGCCACCCGCGCCAACGCCACCACGAGCCCTGGAGGGCGAAGACCTTTCGGAGAACAGTTCCGAAGAGGTAGAGACGGACGGCAAGCCGGAGAAAGGCTCAGGAGAAGGAGGGCTATTCCAGGACGTGCGGAGAACAGGAGGGAGGGCGCGGAGGCAGGGGAGCAGGGAGAGATGGGGCTTACCCAAGCTGACAGGAGCTGACGCGCTCGTTCGGGTGCACGTGGAACCATAGGATTCCCCGGAAAGGGCCACACCCTTGGAGACGCCCAGGCAGCCCAACCAGGGGGGTGGGACAGGAAGAAGTGACAGGGAGCCTGCCCTATCAGAAGCCAGGGAGGAAAAGGGGAGGACTTTCCCTGGGTGGAGGGATATAAATGGGGGGAAGCCTGTAGAACCGGGGAGGATGTCGGAGGTGACGGGCTTAGGTACAGAGAGAGCGAGAGTTACTAAAGCAGCTGTCAACCCCGAGGAGTGGTGGCTGGAGAGTGACGCAACTCTCTCCCCACTTCAAGTCTGAGGCTCTGGTTTCCCCCGAGGGATCAACGCCGACACGGCTGAAGCTCCTCCCACACCAAGGGACAACGCACGGCGTGACACCAGTCACAGTTCTCTCAGAGCTCTCTCAGCCCCACCTGCCTCACAAGGTGCCTGTTGTGGGGAGAGGAAGGGAAGGCACTTTGAGACTCCTTTAGGTAGAACAAAGCAGGGCATAAAAACCATCTGGAAGCTGGCAGAAGGAGGTCTTGAATCTGGAGGCGTTATCTCACATGCCCTCCAAACGAAAGATGTCACCTTTTTATTTTTATTAGCTCTTCATCGGATATCTTGAAACATCCTGTTTATTCTTTCAAAGAGAGAAAATATGATTGAGTATTGTAATTATGGTGTTCTACCATCTGCTCCTATGTTTGAGAAATGTATTTTTATCGATGTAGCTGACCTTGATGTATGTAACTACTCATGATATTTGAATTTTTTTGATGAATCCCTGTTTTCCCAACCCCCCTTTCCTTCTGTATCCCAACTTTCTTTTGAGAAAAGATACTATATATATATAGTATCAAAAGGGCATCTATATTTTGCTCTGGTAACATGCACATTTTAATTAATTAACTGACTGATTAATTGGTTGCAAGGGAGAGGATTAATCAGCTAATTTCTTTTTAATTTAATGATACTCGTAGACGTCATACAGCATATGCTGTCTAGATTTCAGCTGGGACACAAAACTAGGAACTAACTAACAGCAAGAGTCCAGGAGCACCTTAAAGACTAGCAAAAAATTGTGGCAGGATAGGCTGACAACTGGGGATAGAGTTAATATGTTGTAATATAGTAAATATGACATCTATTTATCTAATAGCCAAGTTGCCCCCGGAGTGTGGATCGCTAAATCAGCGCTCTGGGGGCACTTGGGGGGGAGGGGGAGGTTTGTGCACACGTGGGCCAGTCCCCACGTGTGCACAAAAATGCTAAAAGTAGGGGAAAAAATTGGGGGATGTTTAAATCCCCCCGAAAGTGCAAGAGCGTTCCGTGCGCATGCGCACAGAACGCTCTGTAGCTGGCCAGCCGGCTGGGCGGGCGGGGGGAGGACCGGCCTCGCTGCCGCCGCCGAGCCCAGCAAAGGGGAGGGGGAAG
>NW_015176499.1:188598-193853 GCF_001447785.1 Gekko japonicus | reverse complement strand
ATCGCGGGTCCCTGTCTTGTGGAAGTATAATTTTCAGTTCACAGCTAAAGAGTACCAGCTATCTGAAGAAGCGAAACGTGAACGCGGCAGTGAAGCCAGCCGTGTAGAGCTGTACTCGCATAAGACGTGGAACTATTGTACTCCTGAAGTTTTTTATACAAAGGAATTGTGGACTCTAATTGTATTCGCCCTTTGTATTAATGACTTTTTGATCCTAGCTCTTTAAAAATATGCATATATATAAGGGTTCTTGAACAAAGATTCCAAATTGTTTGAATTGTATCATACAATATAAGAATAATAATAATAATAATAATAATAATAATAATAATAATAATAATAATAATAATAATATACTTTATTGTCATTGTACACAGTACAACGAAATTAAAGGTGCAATCATTTCAGTGATCTACAGCCATACACATATACACTCACACAACCATTCACAACCATCCCATAACTCCCTTAAGGTTCACATTGCAACCTAAACCACCAATGTCACCCAAATTCCAACTTCATGCAGCATTTAAAGCAATAATAGCTCTCGAATAAAAACGGTTTTTTAATCTGTTTGTCCTTGTTTTAATTGTCCTATATCTTCTACCCGAAGGCAGCAGTTCAAACAGGGAGTGTTCAGGGTGTGACAAGTCCTGCAGAATGTTCTTTGCTTTTTTCAAACATCGAGAGCTATACAATTCCTCCACGAACGGGAGCGGGCAGCCAATAATCTTCTGGGCTGTGGTGATAACTCTCTGGAGTGCTTTCCTCTCCACAGCCGTACAGCTGGCAAACCAGGCACAGACGCAGTATGCTAAAATGCTCTTCATATTTATACAACCTCCAGGTGGTGGCTGGAGATCTCCAGGAGTCACCACTGAACTCCAAGCAAGAGTGATCCATTCCCTTGGGGGAAATGGCTGCTTTGTAGGGTGGCGTCTATGGTATTATAACCCCGATGATCTCCCTCCCCTCTCCACCCCCCCCCCCGCCCCAAAACTTCCAGGAATTCCCTTCCCCCAGGAGTTGGCAACGCTATGTTACACTTTAGAGCAGGGGTGTCAAACATGCAGCCCGGGGGCCACATCAGGCCCCCGGAGGGCTTCTACCAGGCCCTCAGTGGAACCGGCTGTCTTCTGCTCCTTCTTCCAGTTCTGCTGCATCATCGTAGGTTTGCAGCTTACAGACACGCACCTGAACAGCAGACTCAAGATTGCAACAGCACAGACATTTTGATGCAATAATTCAGAGCGAGAGGCGTCAGTGATCAGACACGGTTAAATAAGCAAAATATTGCAAGAGTGCTGATGTTTTAAGCATGTTTTTTATTTTAAGTTAAAAAAACCACCCTTTGTGTTTGTGTACTTTATAAAGTTTCTATCTCCGCTACGTGGCATTACATTTTATGACACACATAGCCCGGCCCAACAGGGTCTCATTTACGTCAGATCCGGCCCTCATAACAAATGAGTTCGACACCCCTGCTTTAGAGCATGCCAAATACTGTGTAGTGGGTTAAACGCATGCTAGAACCACTGCAGCGGGTGTAGTGACCGCAATGTATTGAAATTTGCAGTGGATAATCAGAATAATGCACAACAGAACATTTTGTGGCCTCGATCCGGGCAGTAAGGCAGGATACAAAGAGTTGGGTCTGTTTAGCCTGGGAAAGAGAAGGCTTACAGGGGACACGATTGCAGTCTTCAAGTATTTGAAGGGCGGTCTTGTAGAAGATGGAGCAGATCTATTCTCTCTTGTTCTGGATTGTAAGACTAGATCGAATGGGTGGAAATTACAAGGGAGTCGATACCGGCTAAATATCAGGAGAAACTTCCTAACTGTAAGAGTAGTTGAGCAGTGGAACAGACTGCCTCGGGAGGGGGTGGATGCTCCATCACTGGACACTTTCAAGCGGAGGCTGGACGACCATCTTTCGGGTATGATGTAGGGCTGTCTTTCGGCTATGCTCCTGCAGAGTGCAGGGGGTTGGACTAGATGACCTGCAAGGTCCCTTCCAACTCTAACGTTCTATGATTCTATGGTAGATAAAATAAATAATGAAGAGCTTAGCTATGCCAAAGCTATAGAGAAAGCACAGGCTGGAGCAGGTGAGGTTTGTCCAGTTGTGTTTTTGTTGTACCCCTAGGGTTATCATCCCCTCGATGGGAGCGGGTTCCCCCCAATTTTGGGCCCCCAAATCCACCGCCAACCAGGTGGCTGGTGGGGGGAGCCCCGCCCCTAAAGAGCCCCACCATGCCTGATGTGACTGGTGCAATGATGTCACCAGGAAGTGACATCATCACACTGGGCACGTCGCGCAGGGGACGCTCTAGCATTTGGCTATAGACTCTGTGGTGACCAGGAGACCCAGGAGAGCAGGCTGGAGCCCCCCGCCCCCCCGGCCAAAAGTAAGGGCCTGGCAACCAGTGTTAACTCCAGTGTTCCCTCTAAGCTGAGTTTGTGTGAGCTAGCTCACAGTTTCTTAGCCTCCAGCTCACACATTTTTGTCTTAGCTCAGGAAGGAGCCAACTAATTCATGCAGTAGCCAAATTGCTCGCTCACAGCTTTGATGCCAGTAGCTCACAAAGTAGAATTTTTGTTAACAAGACTCCACAGCTTAGAGGGAACATTGGTTCCCTCTGAGCTGAGTGTGAGCTAGCAAACCCATTTATCCAATAGCCAAGTTGCTCGATCATAACTTTAACGCCAGTAGATCACAATGTAGAGTTTTTGCTCACAAGACTGCACAGTTTAGAGGGAAGAAGAAGAGGAAGAAAAGATTTCCCCTCACCCTGTGAGGTAGCCGGGGCCGAGAGAGCTCTGCCAGAAACTGCTCTTTTTCAAGGACAGCTCTTGTCAGAACTACGGCTTGCCCAAGGTCATCCAGCAGGTGCAAGTGGAGGAGTGGGGAATTAAACCCGGTTCTCCCAGATTAGAGCCTGTGCACTTAACCACTACTCCAAGCTGGAGCATTGCTGACAACCCTATAACCCCCCCCCCTGCTTTCAACAGAACACACACACATGGCTGTCCACCCCCAATGTGTAATTTGGCCTTAATTTTTTTAAATTGCTCCAGGGAGGTGAATACGTCACTGCTCATCTTTTTAATGCAGGAGACAGGAACTGATAGTTGAGACGGGCTCCTCTTCCAAGCCTGGTCTGGCGGCCATTCCCCATGGCTTTCTGTTCCCAAATCGGGTCAACGGGATGCTTTTTCTCCACTCGTGTTGTTTCATACAAAATCCCAGTGGTTTCCTTTCATGTCCAAAGGCGTTTATTAGGTTTTGGAGCCGCGACAAGTCAAACAGATGCATCGGGAACTGATGGATCTTTTGAGACAAGGCCCGAGGTTATTTCTGAAAGCCACCACGCCGTGTTTACCTGCTGGCGCTTGGGACACCCAAGGGGAAGCCATCCAAGCTGCACCCTCCATTTTTAACTCGCCCCCTCGTGGGTCCTCCAAGCCGGGTCTGGTATTTGCACAGGTGCGATATTTCTGTGTGTCTCTGTGTGGGGAGGAGTGGGGGAGTTGTGGGGAAACGAGTCGGCTGGACTGGACTCTGCATCCCTGGTACACTGCTTATTTGATCTGCATACCACGGGCCTGTTGGCGAGTGCAGAGTTTGCAACGGACACCAATGGTCCCTTGCCGCATTTTTTTAATGGCTTCCCCATCCCTGATGAGGGCTTTATGCATAACTTATGGGGTGGAGCCATTAACCCACCAACGGTTTAGTCCTCAGGATGACAGTCTCTGGGTGGGACTGGGGGATTGATCTGTTGGTATGCCCGGGATAAGATTCTCCAGTAAAATGGATAGGGATACATTCTAGTATTTGAAATCATGGCATGGAATATCATGTGAAGACACTATGAACAGTAGGTTTTCAAGGGAGACTACCACGGTGCTTCAGTATGTTCGGATGCTTCGGATGCAGTATGTTCGGATGCAGTATGTTCGGATGCAATTCTGGTCACCACACCTTAAAAAGGATATTCTAGCTTTGGAAAAAGTGCAGAAAAGGGCAACTCGAATGATAAAAGGGTTGGAACACTTTCCCTATGAGGAAAGGTTAAGGCGCTTAGGGCTCTTTAGCTTGGAGAAACGACGACTGAGGGGTGACACGATCGAGGTTTATAAGATTATGCATGGGAAACAGCAGGTTGAGAAAGAGGTCCTTTTCTCCCTTTCTCACAATACAAGAACTCGTGGGCACTCAATGGAATTGCTGAGCGGTCGGGTTAGAACGGATAAGAGGAAGTCCTTCTTCACCCAAAGAGTGATTAACACTTGGAATTCACTGCCACAGGAAGTGGTGGTGGCTACAAGCATGGACGGCTTCAAAAGGGAATTAGATAAGCATATGGAGCAGAGGTCCATCAGTGGCTATTAGCCACAAGGTATAGATAGGGACTCTGGGGCAAGTGATGCTCTGTCATCTTGGTGCTTAGGGGGGTCAACAGTGGGAGGGGCTTCTAGTGTCCTGGCCCCACTGCTGGACCTCCTGATGGCACCTGGTATTTCTGGCCACTGTGTGACACAGAGTGTTGGACTGGATGGGCCTTTGGCCTGATCCAACATTGGCATCTCTTATGTTCTTATGATGAAGTTGTGAACGGAATGAGAATCATCTCCGGGGAGTTTCGTCAACCCGCTCTTTTGTCTGTACTTTTGGTGTGCTTGTGGAAGACAGGACGTGTAACAGTGTGGATGTGTTATTAGCTATTATAAAAGAACATTGTTAAATACAGTGGAGAAATTCGTATTTCATTTCATCCTGAGCGCTGAGTTGTCAGCCAGTTTTCCGGTTTACTAGTTGTCTCGGGCTGTTACCATTTTTTTTATTATTTTGTAACTTATGGGGTGGAGCCATTAACCCACCAACGGTTTAGTCCTCAGGATGACAGTCTCCGAGTGGGACCGGGTGGGACCCTGGAATGACAGCTCCTCTCCAGATTACTGGAGAAAATGGCTGCTTTGGAGGGTGGACACTGTACTCCACTGAGGTCCCTGTCCTCCCCAGGCTCCACCCCCAAATCTCCAGAAGTTTCCCAACCTGGATCTGGCAAACCTGCCCCCCCCCGTCCTCCACCAGTGACTAGGGGAGACCTGGCGACCCCATTTAGTCTGTGAACCAGGGGTCATTTCCTGCAGGAGCGCACAGGAGCGGAGCTCTGGCAGTAAAGATCCCAGGGGGCGGGCACATGCAACATGCCCCACCCCCGGCTCCTTCTCTCCCTTTTTCTTTCCCT
>NW_015176499.1:174117-188537 GCF_001447785.1 Gekko japonicus | reverse complement strand
TTCTTTCTTTCTTTCTTTCTTTCTTTCTTTCTTTCTTTCTTTCTTTCTTTCTTTCTTTCTTTCTTTCTTTCTTTTCCTCCTTTTTTCCTTCTTTCTTTCCTTTCTTCTTTCCTTCTCTCCTTCTTTCCCTGTTTCCCTCCTTATTTCCGTCTCTCCCTCTCTCTCTTGCTGCGCTTCGAGGGGCGGAGTTCCCCCCGGGGCCCGATTCTGTGGCGGTGGAAATCGGGCCTCCGAAGCGGGGGTTTACCCGCCCCCCGCCCCCACTTGGCAGCCCTAGCCACATGACGGAGTGAGCTCCCGTCTCTGGCCCCAGCTCCTGCCAACCTAGCAGTTCAAAAGCAAGACTTTGCAAGTAGATAAATAGGTACCACTTTGGTGGAAAGGTAACGGTGTTCCGTGCACCTCGGCATCTAGTCATGCCAGCCACATGACCACGGAGATGTCTTTGGACAGCGCTGGCTCTTCGGCTTGGAAACGGAGATGAGCACCGCAACCCTAGAGTCGGATTCGACTGGCTTTCGAGCAAGGGGAACCCTTTACCTTTACCTCCCTCAGCCCTCTTGCTCGGGTCGTATCCACCTTTGCGCCACGCAGGGACCATACTGGTTGTTCTCTTTTCTTTAAACAAGGATGTTGGGATACTGGTTGTGCAGGGCCTGGCATTTCCTCCAGCTGGTCTTCGAGGCCTCACTAGGCTTCCCAGGTCCTCCTTGGCCACTGGTAGGGGTACGGTTGCCAGATCCAGGCTGGAGATTTGGGGTTGTAGCCTGGGGAGAACAGGTACCTCAGTAGGGTTGCCAAGTGTCACTCACCTCTTCTGCGGGGGAGTCCCGGGTGGCTCCCGGAAGTGACGTTATGACACTAGGCACGCTGGGGGCAGGGCCACGACCATACAAGGGAAAACCATAGAGTTTTCCCTTGTATGGCCATGGCCCCGCCCCCAGCATGCACAGCGTGCCCGCGTCCCTTCCAGGTGACGCGCACATCGGAAAGGAGTTCCCCCTGGGGCCCGATCCGGCACCGCCAGGGAACGGGCCTCTGGGGCGGGGTTTTCCCCGCCCCCCCGGGGGGACTTGGGATCCCTATACCTCAGTGGATACAGTGCCACAGAGCCCGCCTTCCTAGGGTTGCCAAGTCATTTATACTCACTGGTGGGGGACTGTCCCTTGACTCCGGGAGTCACTGCGGGATGTGTTTGTGTGCGCGCGCTTTGCACGCGCGTGCCACCTGCACATCACAGGAAGTGAGTTTTCCCTCTGCCGATCGGGGCCACGCCCCCAACGTGCTCTACGTGGTTGCGTCACCTCCGGTGATGCAGCCATGCTGTGCTTCAGGGGGCGGGGTTCCCCCGGGGTCCCAATTCCGCGGCGGCGGAAATTGGGCCTCCAAAGCGGGGGTTTGCCCCCCCCCGCCCCCACTTGGCAGCCCTACGCCTTCCAGAGCAGCCAATGTCTCCGGGGCACCTGAACTCTGTAGTCTCTCGTTCTCCCCCGGTGGCCCTGGTCACAGAGCAACCGTTTGAGTCAGCCATAGTTTGTTCTTCGTTCCTGCCAGCTGGGGGGGGGCGGGGGGGGGGGGGAGGAGGAATGTGAAAAAGCGCCTGCTCATCTCCAATTCTGTGCGGGTCCCTTGGGGAGCAGATGTTCCCTTTCGAGCATCCCGTTTCTTTTTCTGGGCCATAGCCACAGGAGGAGGAGGGCATTTGCCCAGCTGGAGAGAACAGAGCGTTCTGGAAGCTCCTTTCAACAAACCCCGGGCCGCTTGGATCCCTTCACTACGCCTGGAACGTCTCCTGTGCCCACAGGGGTTGGGCTGCGGTCAAATGAAACCCAAATATTGGATTCACCTGATGTCCCGTGGCTCGGCCTGTGTGGTTTTGTGGGAAAGGGTGGAGGAGAGAAGTGGGTGGGAATTACACACAGCTCTTTTTGACTCCCTGAAAATAGAAGGAGAAGAGACCGATGTGTGTCCTTTGGGCCCTGAAACGGCACTTCTTCAGCCGTCTCTTTGTCCTTCTCTTGACAAGCAAAGCAGTAACGTTTCTTAGTGCGGGGAGAGAAATTCTGCTTTCTTACAGAACTAACACGAGGGCTGTCATGATCTGGGCTGTGCCACCAGAGGCCTACTAGGCCCAGGGAGCCTGCCTAGCAGTAGGTGAGGCTGGGCCTACAACTCCCAGAAGCCCCTGGGAGGTTTTGGAGCCAAAATGGACCAATCCTCATCCTGAGGGAAGGGTGAGTCGTCTAGTGCCACTTGGAATAGTGAGCAAGGGACAGTGTATATTTAGACGGGTTAGGGCATTTGATTTCTTTTCTTTTCACCCACTTACTGTTATTATTCTGCACGTTGTTTGTTTGACCTCCTATACAATAAACTCTTTTCATTGTTCACTCTGCCTGGTCCTCACGCCTGTTATTCGGCCAAAAGGGAGGTCTGAAGGTCTTGGGAGGGTGCTCTGGGCCTTCTCAAGAGATCCTAAATCCAGAGTGGTGGCAGAGAGCCAGTTTGGTGTCGTGGTTAAGTGCGTGGACTCCAATCTGGGAGAACCGGGTTTGATTCCTCACTCCTCCACGTGCACCTGCTGGGTGACCTTGGGCAAGCAGTAGTTCTGTCAGAGCTGTCCTTGAAAGGGCACTTCTTGAAAGAGCTCTCTCAGCCCCACCTACCTCACAGGGGGTCTGTTGTGGGGAGGGGAAGGGAAAGGAGATTGTAAGCCGCTCTGAGACTCCTTTGGGTAGTGAAGGGCGGAGCAGAAATCCAATCTCTTCTGAGAGCTAGTTTGGTGTCATGGTGAAGTGTGCGGACTTTAATCTGGGAGAACCGGGTTTGATTCCCCACTCCTCCACTTGCACCTGGCTGGATGACCTTGGGCAAGGCGTAGCTCTGATAAGAGCTGTTCTTGAAAAAGAGCAGTTTCTGTCAGAGCTCTCTCAGCCCCGCCTACCTCACAGGGTGCCTGTTGTGGGGAGGGGAAGGGAAAGGAGTTTGTAAGCCGCTCTGAGACTCCGAGTGAAGAGCGGGGCATAAATCCAATTAAAACCAACTTACAATATATTAAATTGCTAGCAGTTGACTCCTTCTCCTTTTCCTTCTTCTTCCCCATTGAAGTCCTCCTCTCCCCAAACCCCACCCTCCTCAGGCTCCACCCCCAATTTCTCCTGGTATTTCCCAACGTGACAACCCCACTTTTGGTTAGTGTGTGGTCACCCACTCCACAGAGCCAGTGTGGTGTCGTGGTTAAGTGTGCGGACTCTAATCTGGGAGAACCGGGTTTGATTCCCCACTCCTCCACTTGCACCCGCTGATGTGACCTTGGGTCAGTCACAAGCTCTGGCACAGCTGTTCCTGAAAGAGCAGTTTCTGTCAGAGCTCTCTCGGCCCCCCCCACCTCACAGGGTGTCTGTCTGTTGTGGGGAGGGGAAGGGAAAGGAGTTTGTAAGCCGCTCTGAGACTCCGAGTGAAGGGCGGGGTATAAATCCAATCCCTTCTCTTCTCTTCTTCAGCATCAGGTGACACCCCACCTGAGCCGTGACAAGGGCACAGCTCATATAGCTGCTGAGGCGCTACACAGCGGAGCCACTGTGGGGCTTGCTGGGTTAGGAATGGGCAGAGCCGAGTTCGAATCCTCACTTGGCCAGTGATTTACTTCAGGCCAGTCATTCTCTCCCCATCTAGACTCCCTCACAGGGCTGTTGTGAAGGAAAAGAAATGGAAGGAAGGGAAAATCGTGCACTTTTAAGGTTGCCAGCTCTGGGTTGGGAAATTCCTGGAGATTTGGGGAAGAAGTCTGGAGATTGAGAAAGTTTGTGGCAGCAAGGGGCTTCGGGAGGATATAATGCCACAGAGTTCACCTTCCAAAGTAGTCATTTTCTCCAGGGGAAGTGATCTCTATTCTCTGGAGATCAGTTGAATCTCTGGGAAAACTCTAGACCTCACCTGGAGATTGGGAACCCTCGTAACATGTTCAGAACTCCTCAGAGGAAGGATGGGACGATACAAAAATGATTTGGGCACATTGCCGCAGCCGAGGGACAGCGTGGCACAGTGGTGAGAGTGTTGGATAGACCAGTGTCAATCTCTGCGGAGTTCATTGGCTCAATCGCTTTCTCTCAGCATAACCTACTTCGCAGGGTTGTTGTGAGGATAAGACAAGACATGTATGCTGCAGCCGTAAACTCCGTGGAGGAACAGCGGAATAAAACTGAGTTGTCTTAATAGCAATTTAAAGGTATGGAAATACCCAAAAGAGTTGTTTTTGACTTGCCTACAATAGGTTGGATATTGGAGAAGATTTCATTACTTGGTGCTGGAGAAGACTCTTGAGAGTCCCCTGGACTGCAAGGAGATCAAATCAGTCGATCTTAAAAGAAATCCACCCAGACTGTTCCCTGGAAGGCCAGAGACTGAAACTGAAGCTCCAATACTTTGGCCACCCAATGAGAAGGGAGCACTCACTGGAGAAGAAGACTCTGATGCTGGGAAAGACTGAAGGTCACAGAAGAAGACAGGGACGGCAAAGGATGAGATGGTCAGACAGTGTTATCGAGGCAACAAAAATGAAATTAAAACTCCAGAGGACTTTGGATGACAGGAGGGCCTGGCACGATGTAGTCCATGGGGTCACAAAGAGTCGGACTCGACTTTGCGACTGAACAACAACAACAAAACCTCTCCCCTCCCACAGCAAACCTCCAATTTTCTTGCCACGCTCCTCCTGGGGTCCCCTGTCTTCCCAAAACAGAAGTTCAGTTCAATTTGAAGTGCATTGGGAAAGGGGGGGCAGTGGGTAGGAAAGTCATAAGAACATAAGAACATATGAGAAGCTAGTGTTGGATCAGGCCAAAGGCCCATCCAGTCCAACACTCTGTGTCACACAGTGGCCAAAAATACCAGGTGCCATCAGGAGGTCCAGCAGTGGGGCCAGGGCACTAGAAGCTGTCCCACTGTTGCCCACCCCCCAACACCAAGAATACAGAGCATCCCTTGCCCCAGACTGAGGGTTCCTATCTGTACCTTGTGGCTAATAGCCACTGATGGACCCCCTGCTCCATATGTTTACCCATAAGAACAAAAGAGAAGCCAATGTTGGATCAGGCCAATGGCACATCCAGTCCAACACTCTGTGTCACACAGTGGCCAAAAACACCAGGGGCCCTCAGGAGGTCCAGCAGTGGGGCCAGGACACTAGAAGCCCTTCCAGTGTTGCCCCCCCCCAAGCACCAAGAATACCGAGCATCCCTTGCGCCAGCCTGAGAGTTCCTATCTATACCTTGTAGCTAATAGCCACTGATGGACCCCCTGCTCCATATGTTTACCCATAAGAACATAAGAGAAGCCAATGTCGGATCAGGCCAATGGCCCATCCATTCCAACACTCTGTGTCACACAGTGGACAAAAGTACCAGGTGCCATCCGGAGGTCCAGCAGTGGGGCCAGGACACTTGAAGCCCTCCCACTGTTGCCCCCCCCCCAAGCACCAGGAATACAGAGCATCCCTTGCCCCAGACGGAGAGTTCCTATCTAGACCTTGTGGCTAAGAGCCACTGATGGGCCTCTGCTCCATATGTTTATCCACAAGAACATAAGAGAAGCCAATGTTGGATCAGGCCAATGGCCCATCCAGTCCAACACTCTGTGTCACACGGTGGCCAAAAGTACCAGGTGCCCTCAGGGGGTCCAGCAGTGGGGCCAGGAAACTAGAAGCCCTTCCAGTGTTGCCCCCCCCCCCCAGCACCCAGAATACAGGGCATCCCTTGCGCCAGCCTGAAAGCCAGACGACAGAGATGGGTTCCCCTGGAGAAAATGGCTGCTTTGGAGGGCTCAGGCTGTAAGGCATAATAACTGAACAGAGATCTCTCCCTGTCCTAAACATTGCTGTCCCTGAGGCCCACCCCCAGATCTCCAGGAATTTCCCAACCTAGAAATGGCAACCCTCATTCCGAGCCATTTCGTTCCATTTCCAAAGAGGGCCTTGGGACCTCTTTGCACGGTAGCCTGGATAAAGTTATTTTAATTTTTTTGGGGTGGGGGAAATGATACAACAATTTCCTTGAAGATGAGTGAAGATGTATTTTGCTTCGGCAAGTTCTGCCACCGACTCAGATTTGGGTGAAAGAGGGATTGGAGAGGACTCGAAATACCTGGTGAAGCAGCCAAGGATTCTCTCCTGGCCCTTACCTAAGAGTTGCCAACTCCCAGGTGGTCAAACAACAATTATATACACTGCAAAAACCTTTTTTTATAAGTTAAAGTGTTCTATATGTTCCATCTTATAAAGTGTGTTGAGTATTATTCATAATATTCTAAAACAGGTATATCTTCATTACATGCAATATCAACAATAATAATCAGTTTGTACAATCTAATAGCTACCAGTCAATTTACATCCTTTTTACACAATCAACCCCAACGGGAGTTTCTAGAATTGCACACCTGCTTCTCCTTGCTTGAAAGTCTTCTAAAGGGGGAAGTTTCCTGTTGTGGTTACATTGTTTGTTGCTGGTCCTACAAAAGGCCCATTAAGCAGCTGACATTCATCCTGTCTTTTTCAAGGCCTTAATGGGCCTTTTGTAGGACCAGCAACAAACATCAATTTAAACTTCAATGTAAGCACAAAAGGCCCATTAAGTAACAAGTACTAGAAATTTGGAGCTGTGGTGGCTCAAGTGGTTAAGACGCTGAACTGCAGGCTGTGGAAGGTCAGTAGTTCAGCAGTTCGAGACCCGGGTGCCGCATGACGGAGTGAGCTCCCATCTCTAGTTCCAGCTCCTGCCAACCTAGCAGTTCGAAAGCAAGACATTGCAAGTAGATAAGTAGGTACCGCTTCGGTGGGAAGGTAACAGCATTCCGTGCGCCTCGGTGTTTAGTCATGCCGGCCACATGACCACGGAAACGTCTTCGGACAGCACTGGCTCTTTGGCTTTGAAACGGAGATGGGTTTCGACTGGCTTTCGAGCAAGGGAACCTTTACTAGAAATTTAGTAATTGGCTTGCTCCTATTCAAGTACTTGCAATGGAACTGAAAGTAAGTCTAACAACTATTCTAGTTAAGAATCATAACAAAACTATTCCATTCAGCTTCATGTCTTTTTCCACTCCTTATAACTATGCTTCTTTCAGAAGAATTTGACTAAGAAGAAAACAAATAAGATGCTATACTGTTTTTAAAAAGAAACTAAGCTGAATCAAGAGGTTGACATCTTCCAACATTATAAGACTTCTTACTCATGAGGAAGATTGGTGAAATGAGTGTAAAAACCGGTGTGCTTGTTGAGGATATGATTATGTTGGACTTGGCTTTGCCTATATCTGAATTCTCTAACCGTATTGTAAGATTAATGGCTTCACAAATTGATGCTCATAGAATTATTAAATGTGTCATATTGTTAATTTTACCACAGTGGTTTTTGGTCTGTTGACACAATCTATCCAAGCAGGGTACGCCAGCAGAGAGGGAAGCATTTAGCCAGCCTAAAAGAAAAACCCTCCGATATTTAGGGAACTGTGCTGTTATGCGCCTGGCTGAAAGAATTTTGGTAAGATCCCAAATGCCTCCAAGGAGCTCTTACATCTGTACCCCTACAAAGCTTTACCCAAAGTGAAAGCTCCTGGGCAATGTTCCCTCTAAGCTGAGTTAGTGTGAGCTAGCTCACAGTTTTTTAGCCTCCGGCTCACACATTTTCGTCTTCGCTCAGGAAGGATGGCTCCAGAGCAGACTCATTTATGCAGTAGCCAAACTGCTCGCTCACAACTTTAATGCCAGGAGCTCACAAAGTAGAATTTTTGCTCACAGGGCTCCACAGCTTAGAGGGAACATTGCTCCTGGGTGCATGAAATTTCTGCTGGGATTTTGAAGGGAATCGAAAAGAGTTTGGAAAGAACAAAGTGCCTCAAGGAGTGGGAGATGGTTCGCACATCTCTTGAAGCGAAATGGCTCTGGCTCGTGCTGCTGCTCTCTGAACAGAAAAGCATGGAGGAGGAGGAGGAGGAGGAGGAGGAGGAGGGCTCTCCTTCTTTGGAGGTTTCCAAACAGAGGCTAGATGTCCATGTGTCAGCAATACTGATTGTGTGAACTTGGGCAGATCACGAGAGGAAGGGCAGGAAGGGTTGCCTCAGGGCTTAGCTCTTGTGGCCCTTTCTTACACGCCCAGGGAAATGCTGTTCGCCACTTTGGGGTCAAGAAGCAGTTTTTATCCAGGCCAGTTTGGATCGGGATCCTGGAGGGTTTTTTTGTCATCTTCTGGGCATGGACCAGCGGTCACTGGGGGTGTGGAGTGGAAGTATTTGTGAATACCCTGCATTGTGCAGGGGGTTGGGCTAGATGAACCTGGAGTTCCCTTCCAACTCTACAATTCTATGATTAAGAAGAGGAAGAAGAAGAGGAGGAATTGGGTTTTTATACCCACCTTTTCTCTACCCTGGAGCTGTGGTGGCTCAAGTGGTTAAGACACTGAATTGCAGGCTGTGGAAGGTCGGTAGTTCAGCAGTTCGAGACCCAGGTGCCGCATGATGGAGTGAACTCCCGTCTCTAGTTCCAGCTCCTGCTAACATAGCAGTTTGAAAGCAAGAAATTGCAAGTAGATAAATAGGTACCACTTCGGTGGGAAGGTAACAGCGTTCCGTGCGCCTTGGTGTCTAGTCATGCCGGCCACATGACCACGGAAACGTCTTCGGACAGCGCTGGCTCTTCGGCTTTGAAACGGAGATGAGCACCGCAACCCTAGAGTAGGACTCGACTGGCTTTCGAGCAAGGGAACCTTTTTTCCCTACCCTAAGGTGTCTCAAAGTGGCTTACGATCACCTCTCCCTTCCTCTCCCTACAACAGGCACCCTGTGAGCAATGCTCCCTCTAAGCTGTGGAGTCTTGTGAGCAAAATGTCTACTCTGTGAGCTACCGGCATTAAAGTTGTGAGTCAGTGATTTGGCTACTGCATAAATTAGTTTGTTCCGGAGCTATCCGTCCTGAGCGGAGACAAAAAAGTGTGAGCCCGAGGCTAAAAGACTATGAGCTGGCTCATACGAACTCGGCTTAGAGAGAACGCTCCAAAGTTGTGAGGTAGGTGGGGATGAGAGAATTCTGAGAGACCCGTGACTGGCCCGAGGTCACCTAGCAGGCTTCGCATGGGGGAGGAGTGGGGAATCAAACCCGGTTCTCCGAATTAGAATGCACCGCTCTTAACCACGACACCACACCGGAGAGACACACCCTCGGTTTCACGGGTCTGGGTGAGAGGCCGAGAGAGACAGCTCTGAGGACAGAGGGACCTCTTTGCTTTCGAAGGCTATTTCGACGGAGTGGCGAGTCGCTCCCGTTAAGTGGTAGTTAGTGGCGGACGAGAATGTTGACCTCATCGTGCGTTCCAGCTGTAAATAGACGCTTTGAGTGCTTTTGGGGCCGTTCTATGAAAAAAAAATACAATCGATGAGCATTCACAAAGTGTCCATGAAGTATCGCCTACCGTCTGTGGTGCCAACGGTTAATTAGGCACCCCCCCAAAAAAAACACTCCCATGGTATCACTTGACCCCAATATAAACCCATCTTTCATGAGCAGGGCCTACGTGGAAGGATCCGCAGCCGGCTAAAGGTAGCCCCGGCTGTTTATTTAGAAATCGGCGGTGATGCCGTCTTCGAGACAGGTTATTTTGGAATTCCGCAGCAGGGCTACAGACCTTCCATTCAGCTCCGCCGACTCAGGCCACAGAAAGGGCTACAGAGCCCATCGAGCTGTTAACGAACACGGATTCCTGTCTTAATTAAATTACAGGAAATTAAGAAAGACGTTGCTCGCCATCTAAGTGGGGGCGACGGGCGGGGGGGGACAGGGATAACTTGTCCTTTGGAAAGAGGTCAGGTCTGAAGCTTGCTTTCCTCAGAGTTGCTCTCAGAGCTATGGAATCTGAGAGCCAATTTGGTGTGGTGGCTAGGAGGGCAGACTCTAATCTGGGAGAACTGGGTTTGATTCCCCCACGCCTCCACATGCAGCTGCTGGTGTGACCTTGGGTCAGTTACAAGTTCCCTCGGAGCTGTTCTCTCAGGAGCAGTCCTCGAAAGAGCTCTCTCAGCCCCGCCTACCTCACAGGGTGTCTGTCGTGGGGCAAGGAAGGGAAAGGAGATTGTAAACCGCTCTGAGACCGGACACAGACAGTATGACGAGCGGACACCAACCAGTTTCACCAACGTCCAGGTGGGGCCTGTTGCCAATGAACAATTGGGGTGAGAAGCCTGAATTAATTATTACCCTAATCTTCACTCAATGTCTGAATCATTGCAGATCGACCAGACTGTGTTTCTGGCTGAGAGGAGGGGCCACGGCCCAGTGACCAAGTATCTGCTCGATCAAGGTGGGCAGCCGTGTGGGTCTGAAGCTACAGAACAAAATTAGAGTCCAGTGGGGCACCTTTAAGACCAATGAAGTTTGATTCAAGGTGTGGGCTTTGGTGTGCACGCCCACTTTGTCAGACATGCAGGTCTCAGGTTCAATCCCTGGCATCTCCATGAAGTCAGTCACAGGAAAGGCCTCTGCCTGAGACCCTGGAGAGCTGCTGCCAGTCGGAATGAACCGTACTGACCTTGATGGACCGAGGATCTGATTCAGCATACGGCACCTTCATGTATATTAATAACCTGCTGGCTTCCTTGGACGAATCGTGCACCTGACCAGTGTCCCCTCTAAGCTGAGTTAGTGTGAGCCAGCTCACAGTTTTTTAGCCCCCGGCTCTCACGTTTTTGTCTTCGCTCAGGAAGGAGGGCTCCAGTGTTCCCTCTAAGCTGAGTTAGTGTGAGCCAGCTCACAGTTTTTTAGCCCCCGGCTCTCACGTTTTTGTCTTCGCTCAGGAAGGAGGGCTCCAGTGTTCCCTATAAGCTGAGTTAGTGTGAGCCAGCTCACAGTTTTTTAGCCCCCGGCTCTCACGTTTTTGTCTTCGCTCAGGAAGGAGGGCTCCAGTGTTCCCTCTAAGCTGAGTTAGTGTGAGCTAGCTCACAGATTTTTAGCCTCCGGCTCACACGTTTTTGTCTTAGCTCAGGAAGGATGGCTCCAGAGCAGACTCATTTATGCAGTCGCCAACTCGCTCACTTACAACTTTAATGCCAGTAGCTCACAGAGTAGGATTTTTGCTCACAAGACGCCACAGCTTAGAGGGAACACTGCTCCAGAGCAAACTA
Organism: Gekko japonicus; assembly: GCF_001447785.1. NCBI lineage: Eukaryota > Metazoa > Chordata > Lepidosauria > Squamata > Gekkonidae > Gekko > Gekko japonicus. The sequence goes on along the minus strand of NW_015176499.1, from coordinate 177,374 downwards.
ATGTATGCAGTAGTCAACTTGCTCACTCACAACATTAATGCCAGGAGCTCACAAAGCAGAATTTTTGCTCATAAGACTCCACATCTTAGAGGGAGCATTGCACACAACTGGGTTTCCTTTCCACAGCTCCTGCAATGCATAGCCTCATCCACTGTACATGTCCTGGCCAGTATTCCCCAGTTTGGTGTGATGGTTAAGTGTGCGGACTCTAATCTGGGAGAACCTGGTTTGATTCCCCACTCCTCCACTTGCACCTGCTGGATGACCTTGGGCAAGCCATAGTTCTGATAAGAGCTGTTCTTGAAAAAGAGCAGTGTCTCTCAGAGCTCTCTCAGCCCCGCCTACCTCCCAGGGTGTCTGTTGTGGGGAGGGGAAGGGAAAGGAGTTTGTAAGCCGCTCTGAGACTCCTTTGGATAGTGATGGGCGGGGTATAAATCCAATCTCCTCCTCCTCCTCTTCTTCTTCTGTGCGTGGACTCTAATGTGGGAGAACCGGGTTTGATTCCCCACTCCTCCACTTGCACCTGCTGGATGACCTTGGGCAAGCCATAGTTCTGATAAGAGCTGTCCTTGAAAAAGAGCAGTTTCTGTCAAGAGCTCTCTCAGCCCCGCCTACCTCACAGTGTGTCTGTTGTGGGGAGGGGAAGGGAAAGGAGTTTGTAAGCTGCTTTGAGACTCTTGGGTAGTGATGGGCGGGGTATAAATCCAATCTCTTCTTCTTCTTCTAAGCTGAGTTAGTGTGAGCTACCGTGTTTCCCCGAAAATAAGACACTGTCTTATATTTATTTTTTCTCAAGAAGACACACTAGGGCTTATACCACAAATGCATAGAAATCATGCTAGGGCTTATTTTCGGGGTAGGTCTTATTTTCGGGGAAACAGGGTAGCTCACAGTTTTTTAGCCTCCGGCTCACACATTTTTGTCTCAGCTCAGGATAGGGATGCCAAGTACTTACCTCAATCCGGCGGGGGACACGTGCTCCCCGGTCGGAACATTTCTCCTGGTAACGCACCATGCCGTCGCCAGGAAATTGCACTGGATGACGCTCTGGCAATGGGGCTGAAAACTCTATGGTACCATCGAGTTTCTGGCCCCATTGCCAGAGCGTTGCCCAGTGTCACTTCCTGGCGATGGCATGGTGCAGCACATCTATTGTCCCCACAGGAATGATCCCGTGAAGATGTCTTCGTCCCTTGCCGAATCACGGTAAGTACACGGGAAGCCTGGCTCAGGAAGGACGGCTCCAGAGCAAACTAATTTATGCCGTAGCCAAACCGCTCACTCACCACTTTAATGCCAGTTGCTCACAAAGTAGAATTTTTGCTCACAAGACTCCACAGCTTAGAGGGAATATTGCACCTGACTCATTGCCAGACCAGCCATGCATCATTCTAGTGTAGGAACATTCGCTTGGACGTGTTTGTCACATTCATTAGATGGAGGCACCGGCCACAGTGGCACACAGGGTGGGGAAAGCCGCGCGGGAATGAACCTGCACAGAATATTTTTGATCTATTTTCCATCGTTTCAAAAAACAATCCAACTTCCCCCCCCCCCCAGGGTCCTGCAGGCAACTTGAGAACTGCTGAGCAACTTGGGCAAGATATAATGGGGGGGGGGAAATCAAAGAAGTAAGAAGAAAATGGATGTCGCTGGGGGAAATGAATGGAGGTAATACATCTTCACTCCTGAATTGTTTGTTCCTATAAAAACGAGAGGCTACAAAGTACTGTGAAACTCTATGCCCCGGTATATGGTATAGTGGGTAGACTGCCTACATCAGAACATAAGAGAAGCCATGTTGGATTAGGCCAGTGTGGCCCATCTAGTCTAACACTCTGTGTCACATAGTGGCCAAAACCCAGGTGCCATCAGGAGGTCCACCAGTGGGGCCAGAACTCCAGAAGCACTCCCACTGTTCCCCCCAAGCACCAAGATTACAGAGAACATAAGAACATAAGAGAAGCCATGTTGTATCAGGCCAGTGGCCCATCCAGTCCAACACTCTGTGTCACACAGGGGCCAAAACCCAGGTGCCATCAGGCAGTCCACCATCGGGGCCAGAACTCCTGAAGCCCTCCCACTGTTGCCCCCCCCCCAGGCACCCAGAATACAGAAAACATAAGAGAAGTCATGTTGGATCAGGCCAATGGCCCATCCAGTCCAACACTCTGTCACACAGTGGCCAAAAATACCAGATACCATCAGGAGGTCCACCAGTGGGGCCAGGACACTAGAAGCCCTCCCACTGTTGCCCCCTCCCCCCAAGCACCAAGAATACAGAGCATCCCTGGCCCCAGCCTGAGAGTTCCTATCTGTACCTTGTGGCTAATAGCCACAGATGGACCTCTGCTCCATAAGCTTATCCAATTCCCTCTTATAAGAACATAAAAGAAGCCCATGTTGGATCAGGCCAGTGGCCCATCCAGTCCAACACTCTGTGTCACACAGTGGCCAGAAATACCAGGGGCCATCAGGAGGTCCAGCGGTGGGGCCAGGACACTAGGAGCCCTCCCACTGTTGACCCCCCCCCAAGCACCAAGAATACAGAGCATCACTCACCCCAATCTGAGAGTTCCTATCTATACCTTGTGGCTAATGGCCACTGATGGACCTCCGCTCCATATGTTTATCTATAAGAACATAAGAGAACCCAATGCTGGATCAGGCCAATGGCCCATTCAGTCCAGTACTCTGTGTCTCACAGTGGCCAAAACCCAGGTGCCATCAGGAGGTCTACCAGCGGGGCCTGAACTCCAGAAGCCCTCCTGCTATTGTCCCCCCAAGCACCAAGAAGACTGAGCATCACTGTCCTAGATAGAATGTTCCATCTGTACCTTCTGGCTAATAGCCACTGATGGACTTCTGCTCTATATATTTATTCATAAGAACATAAGAGAAGCGACGTTGGATCGAATGAACAAATGAATGTTTCCTTTTTAATGAAAAGCAGCCTTGGATGTTCACCGATCTATTTATTTCCTTTGTTTATACCCCACCTTCTCCTCAACGTATGCCATGAAGTTGCAGCCAACTTATGGCAGGGTGGTTGGCCATTGCCTTCCTCTCCGTATCAACCCTGGACTTCCTTGGTGGTCTCCCATTCAAGCAGTAACCAGGGCCAACCTTGCTTAGCTTCTGAGATCTGACAATCATCCAGGTCACGACCTATGAGGAAAGGTTAAGGCGCTTAGGGCTCTTTAGCTTGGAGAAACGACGACTGAGGGGTGACATGATCGAGGTTTATAAGATTACGC
>NW_015176499.1:129717-174096 GCF_001447785.1 Gekko japonicus | reverse complement strand
AAGAGGTACTTTTCTCCCTTTCTCACAATACAAGAACTCCTTGTGGGCACTCCATGAAATTGCTGAGCGGTCGGGTTAGAACGGATAAAAGGACGTCCTTCTTCACCCAAAGAGTGATTAACACTTGGAATTCACTGCCACAGGAAGTGGTGGTGGCTACAAGCATGGACGGCTTCAAAAGGGAATTAGATAAGCATATGGAGCAGAGGTCCATCAGTGGCTATTAGCCACAAGGTATAGATAGGGACTCTGGGGCAAGTGATGCTCTGTCATCTTGGTGCTTGGGGGGGTCAACAGTGGGAGGGCTTCTAATGTCCTGGCCCCACTGGTGGACCTCCTGATGGCACTGGTATTTCTGGCCACTGTGTGACACAGAGTGTTGGACTGGATGGGCCTTTGGCCTGATCCAACATTGGCATCTCTTATGTTCTTAATGGGGACCCCCAAGGTGGCTTCCATCGTTTTATCCTCATGATGACCCGGTGAACCGTATTCCCTCTAAGCTGAGTTACTGTGAGCTAGGTAAAGGTAAAGGTTTCCCTTGCTCGAAAGCTAGTCGAATCTGGCTCTAGGGGGTGGTGCTCATCTCCGTTTCCAAGCCAAAGGGCCAGCGCTGTCCGAAGATGTCTCTATGGTCATGTGCCTGGCATGACTAGATGCTGAGGCGCACGGAACACTATTATCTGCCCACCGAAGCGGTATCTATTTATCTACTTGCAGTTTCTTGTTTCGAACTGCTAGGTTGGCAGGAGCTGGGGCCAGAGACAGGAGCTTGGCGCTAGGGTTTTGAACTGCCAAACTACAGGCCTTCCAGTCTGCAGGTCAGCGTCTTAACCTCTGAGCCGCCGCGGCCCAATCAGTGTGAGCCAGCTCACAGTTTTTTAGCCTCCAGCTCACAATTTTTTTTTGGCTCAGGAAAGATAGCTCCAGGGCAAACTAATTTATACAGTATCCTAATCACTAGCCCACAACTTTAATGCCAGTAGCTCACAAAGGAGAATTTTTGCTCACAGGACTCCACAGCTTAGAGGGAGCATTGCCGGTGAGGTAGTTTAGATGGAGAGTGTGATTGGCCCAAGATCACTCAGCGAGCTTCCATGGTAGAGTAGCCATTCGAACCTGGGTCACCTCTCCTACGTGACACTCTCACCACACCACACCGGCTCTCTAATGTTCTCCTTTCCGGCCATTTATCCAATCAAAATTAGTTTCCACTCCCTGGAATGGACTGAGCAATAACAGCTGCTAACTAATCTTGGACTGGCCAGGCAAGGACCCCCCCAGGGGCATCAAGGAAGGCTTAAGATTTAAGTTTGAGGCATCCAGAACTGATCAGCGGGCTCCAGATGTTGGGTTTCAGGACTGGAATCCCAACAGCAGAGCAAACCAAGATTTTCAGGACCTGGGAGAGCTCCCAAGAGAGACAGAAGTTGCTTTCAGTGGGGCCTGAGGGTCGAACTACACATTACACCTACTATGGGATCACTATGTGTTCTTGCAGCCACATGAAAGCTGCAAATTCTCTTTGGGAACTCAGTTCAGAAGTGCTTCAGTCTGCAATTTGGATTCTAACTGCGGCGAAGATCAGGAGGGAATCCTGCCTCCCCCCTCGCTATCTTCCAACTCTGAATTTGTCTCATCGAGTGCTGCACATACTGGATGCTTGCCTGCGATTCTCCCTCAACAGTCCTGCTACAAATTGGGGCCCTGCGACACTTATGAATTGGGTCCTCACAGGGAACATGCAGCTTCCTAAGAGAGGGGGAATTTGAATCAGGAATTCCCCAACCCTAGTCCAACACTCCCATCAATTGCTCCATATCTGACCATCTGGGCACCTTGGCAGCGTCCTATTTGTGGGCAGAACTCCTCGGACTGTCCCGTCCAGTGTTCCCTCTAAGCTGAGTTAGTGTGAGCCGGCTCATAGTTTTTTAGCCTCTGGCTCACACATTTTTATCTTAGCTCAGGAAGGATGGCTCCAGAGCAAACTAATTTATGCAGCAGCCAAATCGCTTGCTCGCTCACAACTTTAATGCCTGTAGCTCACAAAGTAGAATTCTTGCTCACAAGACTCCACAGCTTAGAGGGAACATTGGTCCCTTCCTGCTCTGACTTCCATTTGGCTCAACAAGACCGACGAAGGCTTTGGCCTAATTCCACCGACAATCCCTCGTGAGCCTGCAGGGGCAGATTTCCAACGTCTGTTTTCATTGGATGCCACCACCCTTCCTTTGCCTGCAGAAAACTTTTTTTAAAAATGTGCAGGCCTGCTACGGAAATAATACACCTTGTAAAAACCATTCAGCTGTGCAAACAGACACCTGTAAGATCAAAGGGGGTTCCCTTCGTCCGAAGGCCTCCTTTCCAAGAACAGCTTTTGCTGAAACAGAGGAGGGGTGCCATGATCGAGGGTTACAAGATTATGCATGGGACAGAGCAGGTGGAGAAAGAAGTCCTTTTCTCCATTTCTCCCTTTCTCACAATACAAGAACTCGTGGGCACTCCGTGAAATTGCTGAGCGGTCGGGTTAGAATGGATAAAAGGAAGTCCTTCTTCACCCAAAGAGGGATGAACACATGGAATTCACTGCCACAGGAAGTGGTGGCAGCTACATGCATAGACGGCTTCAAGAAGGAATTGGATAAACATAGGGAGCAGAGGTCCATCAGTGGCTCTTAGGAACTCGGACAAGTAATGCTCTGTATTCTTGGTGCTGGGGGGGGGGGCAACAGCAGGAGGGCTTCTAGTGTCCTGGCCCCACTGCTGGACCTCCTTATGGCACCTGGTATTTTTTGGCTGCTGTGTGACACAGGAGTATTAGACTGGATGGGCCATTGGCCTGATCCCAGATTGGCTTCTCTTATGTTCTTATGGATAAACATATTGAGCAGAGGTCCATTAGCGGCTACGAGCCACAAGTTATAGACAGGAACTCTCAGTCTGGGGCAAGTGATGCTCTGTATCCTTGGTGTTTGGGGGGGGTGAGCAACAGTGGGAGGACTTCTAGTGTCCTGGTCCCACTGTTGGACCTCCTGATGGCCACTGTGTGATACAGAGTGTTGGACTGGATGGGCCATTGGCCTGATCCAACATTGGCTTCTCTTATGTTCTTGTGAATAAACATATGGAGCAGAGGTCCATTAGCGGCTACGAGCCACAAGTTACAGACAGGAACTCTTGGTCTGGGGCAAGGGATGCTCTGTATCCTTAGTGCTTGGGGGAGGGAAACAGTGGGAGGGCTTCTAGTTTCCCGGCCCCGCTGCTGGACCTCCTGATGGCACCTGGTATTTTTTGGCTGCTGTGTGACACAGGAGTGTTGGACTGGATGGGCCATTGGCCGGATCCAAGATTGGCTTCTCTTATGTTCTTATGGATAAACATATGGAGCAGAGGTCCATTAGCGGCTACGAGCCACAAGTTATAGACAGGAACTTTCAGTCTGGGGCAACTGATGGTCTGTATCCTTGGTGTTTGGGGGGAGGGCAACAGTGGGAGGGCTTCTAGTGTCCCAGCCCCACTGCTGGACCTCCTGATGGCCCCTGGTATTTTTGGCCACTGTGTGATAGACCGTTGGACTAGATGGGTCATTGGCCTGATCCAGCATTGGCTTCTCTTATGTTCTTATTAAATGCCCTTTCCTTTTGCCGCCTCTTTATTTCCCCAATATCTTGGGCACATCACTGTCAGCCGATGCTGCCATGGGCTGGAATGTGGGGGGTGTTCTCTCCCCTTCCCCCCACTCATCCTCAGCTTTACTCTGTTATCTGTCTAGTGTCCTTGACGCCTCGGCTCAGCTGGGTCCTCCCCTCCCACTGGGGAAGTATCTGCTGTCTGTTTGCCTGCTTATTGGTTTTACTGTCTCAGGGGGTCTAGTTTGAAGGGGGTCTATCTTTACATGTTAGCGTTTATCCTGCCGTTCCTGACAGAAGAGTTCACGATGTCCTAAGTACTAACTCTCAATAAACTGAAACTGACTGGGAAGCCTGACAGAATGTCAGGAATCTATCATTCCCTCTACCCGTATCTCTTCGAAAGATGAGCGGAGAAGAGGAGCCGGTGGTACCAGTGACTACCAGTGCTCCGGTACCCACAATGATGCCAGTGACGACTCCGGTCACCACCCACCCTCCGGTCACTGTTACCCTAATGCTGGTGCCGGTGTCAGGCACAGAGGGAGGAATAATTCCTCGGCTGTACGGGGACGTGGTCTGGCCTAAGTGATGGGGCATATTCAAAGCCGAAACCCAGGAGTCGTGGATGCTGACCCCGGCTCCCAGGAGTGGGAGCTGCTACGATTACCGACCCCTAAGGGGAGCGGTGGCACAGGGGATTTATCCTCTGGTTACAAGTAACATTTGAGCTGAACAGAACTGCTGTCAGGTCTAGCCCCGCACTGGTGTGAGCTACCAGCCTTGTCCCCAGCTTGCCGTCCACCCAGCGGTTCGAAAGCTTTGGCGAGTAGATAAAATGGGTACCACTCCTTAGAGAGGGTGGGCACACCAACCCCCCCCCCCTGTGGAGGAGGTGTTAGCCGGCAAACGGAAGGTTCGGCTCACAAAATCGAAAGCCTAGAAGATCTCTTTGGCATCAAGAAGCCTGTAATGGGCCGTTCCGGCCAGGTGGTGGCAGTATGGAGCTGTGACCTGAAGAGTCCTGGAGAGGAAGAGCTGACGTCATCCAGCGAAGCCAAGCCGAGTGGGGAAAATGCCGTCCGGATCACGTCTGAGTTGCAACTGAACAAATCCCCGTCAGCTGCAAAACGCGTGCTATGTAAAGATTATATGTGTTGTCCTCCCTTACCCCTATAAAGCATTGTTAGTCCCTTGTGAAATGAGTAACTGTAAATCGCTCTTGTAAATCGCCGGAAGGCCTGGCGTGATCTGGTCCATGGGGTCGCGAAGAGTCGGACTCGACTGTGCGACTGAACAACAACAACAAATCGCTCAGAGCCAGCAGTTCTGCAAGGATTGAGCGATCAGTAAATTGAAGGATTAGTTATTTATGTCCGAGGAGGGCGGTTGGGAGGAATGGTTCGCCAGGATCGAATTGTCTCGAGCCCCAACCCTGTCCTCCAGCCCCAAATCTCCACGTTTTCCCCTGGAGTCGTAGAAAGACAAAGATTCTGCATTCTCCCTTCCAGGCCTTACCTTCCTGCTTCCTTCCAGGACTCTGGCAGCCACAACCAGATCCTTGCATGGGTGGAATTTTTTTTTACTTCCAGGCTGGTTATGCTGCACCACCTCTCAACTGGACCTCAGGAGCAATGTCCATATCATTCCCAATCACATCTAAATCAGATTGTCTACAAAGGCCACTTGATGGGCGACGTCCGCAGGGGAGTGGGATTCTTGATCTACCCCTTTGTGCCAATTCCGGGGGCTAAAAACGCTCCCTCCCCCCTGCAAATTTTTCCTCCTGGGGCAAAAAGGAAGCTGGGGGGGCGGTATTGGTGGAAATCCAGAAGCCACAGTCCACATAGCAACTTTGCAGGGTTTCCAGCGCAAGAGTCAAACAAAGGCGGGTTGCCCTTCCCTGCCTCTGCATAGCAACCCTGGTTTTCCTTGGTCGTCTCCCATCCACGTCTAACCAGGGTTGACCCTGCTCAGCTTCTGAGGTCGGATGTGATTGGGCTCGCCTGCACCATCGAGGTCAGGATGACTTCTTGGTCTGGTGGTGGAAAGTTCTATCAAGGTGCAACCCACTCATGGTGACCCCCGTAGGGTTTTCAAGGCAAGAGACGAACAGAGGTGGTTTGCTATCCCCTGCCTCTGCGTAGCAACCCTGGACCTCCTTCGTGGCCTCCCATCCAAGTCGGAACCAGGGTCACCCTGCTTAACTTCCGAGATCTGCTGAGATCTGGCTAGCCTGGGCCATCCAGGTCAGGGACAAGGGACACACAGAGGTGGTTTGCCCTTGCCTGCCTCTGCGTAGCAACCCTGGACTTCCTTGGTGGTCTCCCGTCCAAGGACTAACCAGGGATGACCCTGCTGAGCTTCTGAGATCCAACAAGATCAAGCTAGCCTGGGCCATCCAGGTCAGGGACACAGAGGTGGTTTGCCCTTGCCTGCCTCTGCGTAGCAACCCTGGACTTCCTTGGTGGTCTCCCGTCCAAGGACTAACCAGGGATGACCCTGCTGAGCTTCTGAGGTCCAACAAGATCAAGCTAGCCTGGGCCATCCAGGTCAGGGACACAGAGGTGGTTTGCCATGGCCTGCCTCTGCGTAGCAACCCTGGACCTCCTTGGTGGTCTCCCATCCAAGTCGGAACCAGGGTCACCCTGCTTAAAGTCTGAGGTCTGATGAGATCTGGCTAGCCTGGGCCATCCAGGTCAGGGACAAGGGACACACAGAGGTGGTTTGCCCTTGCCTGCCTCTGCGTAGCAACCCTGGACTTCCTCGGTGGTCTCCCGTTCAAGGACTAACCAGGGATGACCCTGCTGAGCTTCTGAGATCCAAGAAGATCAAGCGAGCCTGGGCCATCCAGGTCAGGACGAAAGGAGGGATTCGCAGCAGAACTGCCAGGGTGAAGAGCTGCCGTCTTCTCCTGCACTGGCCTTCTATGTCCGCATCAAGTCGAGAGACAAAAACAGAAAAGTTTGACATCCCCGTCCCGAACCCCTTCTTGGAGCAGACGCAGCCACTTAGCACCACTTTGTTAATTTTCCGCACTACGGTAAAGGGACCCACATGCTTCCACCCCAGCTTCCTGCTGGGTTGCAAACCCTTAATATTTTTGGTAGGGTCATAGACGGAGTCCCCAGGAAGTAATTCCCACCCCACTACAGTACTCTTTTTGTAGCAGGAGCTCCTTTGCATATTAGGCGACACACCCCTAATGTAGCCAATTCTCCAAGAGCTTACAGAGCTCTTCTTACAGGGGCCACTGTAAGCTCTTGGAGGATTGGCTACATTAGGGGTGTGTCGCCAGGGCTCTTTTTGTAGCAGGAACTCCTTTGCATATTAGGCGACACACCCCTAATGTAGCCAATTCTCCAAGAGCTTACAGAGCTCTTCTTACAGGGGCCACTGTAAGCTCTTGGAGGATTGGCTACATTAGGGGTGTGTCGCCAGGGCTCTTTTTGTAGCAGGAACTCCTTTGCATATTAGGCGACACACCCCTAATGTAGCCAATTCTCCAAGAGCTTACAGAGCTCTTCTTACAGGGGCCACTGTAAGCTCTTGGAGGATTGGCTACATTAGGGGTGTGTCGCCAGGGCTCTTTTTGTAGCAGGAACTCCTTTGCATATTAGGCGACACACCCCTAATGTAGCCAATTCTCCAAGAGCTTACAGAGCTCTTCTTACAGGGGCCACTGTAAGCTCTTGGAGGATTGGCTACATTAGGGGTGTGTCGCCAGGGCTCTTTTTGTAGCAGGAACTCCTTTGCATATTAGGCGACACACCCCTAATGTAGCCAATTCTCCAAGAGCTTACAGAGCTCTTCTTACAGGGGCCACTGTAAGCTCTTGGAGGATTGGCTACATTAGGGGGGAGTCGCCTAATATGCAAAGGAGTTCCTGCTACAAAAAGAGCCCTCGGCTTGCGTTTTATAAGCGGCTTTCGCCTTTTGTCCAGAGTCTTCCCCACCAGGGTCCAGGCAGAACAAATGCCTTCACACCAATCCCCCACTTTCTCCCCGGGTTTGATTCCCCACTCCTCCACTTGCACCTGCTGGATGACCTTGAGCAAGCCATAGTTCTGTCAGAGTTGTTCTCCCATGAGCAGTCCTCGAAAGAGCTCTCTCAGCCCCACCTACCTCCCAGGGTGTCTGTTGTGGGGAGGGGAAGGGAAAGGAGTTTGTAAGCCGCTCTGAGACTCCTTTGGGTAGTGAATGGCGGGGTATAAACCCAATCTCTTCTCTCGTCCTCCTCCGTCTCCCAAAATCCCAAAGTTGCCCAAAACGTCACAAAATGTGGGGACCCCTGTGTAGATTAACAGGTAGACTGATACCCACCAGCTTGGCCACATTGCTCTGAATAAAGAGGCAAAACCTCCTTGGTAGGGAGCGGTGGCGTAGGCAGTAAAATGCCTGCTGTAACATCAGCGAACAGTCAGTAAGGCTGTTCGAGACCCACCGCGGCCGGGGTGAGCTCCCGGTCCTAGTCCCAGCTCCCGCCCACCCAGCGGATCGAAAGCGTAAGCAAGTAGATAAATTGGGTACCTGCCCCTAGGTGGCAGGGGGTACCCTCCCCCATGTGGGCGGTGTGCAGCGGGAGCATCGGCGGCGGTGGATGGTGGTGGCGACAACAGAGTGATCAGCGAGCGATGAGCCCTGGCGACCTAGTGACGCTGAGTGGAGGAATCCGGGTGGAAACGGAATCGTGGAGGCGTGGTGACGTGACAGGAAAGGTTATGAGGAAAGGTTAAAGCGCTTAGGGCTCTTCAGCTTGGAGAAAAGACGACTGAGGGGTGACATGATCGAGGTTTATAAGATTATGCATGGGAAAGAGCAGGTAAAGAAAGAGGTACTTTTCTCCCTTTCTCACAATACAAGAACTCGTGGGCACTCCATGAAACTGCAGAGCGGTCGGGTTAGAACGGATAAAAGGAAGTACTTCTTCACCCAAAGAGTGATTAACACATGGAATTCACTGCCACAGGAAGTGGTGGGTGCTACAAGCATGGACGGCTTCAAAAGGGAATTAGATAAGCATATGGAGCAGAGGTCCATCAGTGGCTATTATCCACAAGGTATAGCTAGGGGCTCTGGGGCAAGTGATGCTCTGTCATCTTGGTGCTTGGGGGGGGGTCAACAGTGGGAGGGTTTCTGGTGTCCCGGCCCCACTGCTGGACCTCCTGATGGCACTGGTATTTCTGGCCACTGTGTGACACGGAGTGGTGGACTGGATGGGCCTTTGGCCTGATCCCACATTGGCGTCTCTTATGTTCTTATGTTCACGGTGGAGCCAGAAAGGACATGAGCCGGGGCTGCAGCTGGCACGGGGCCACACACCGGGATGAAGTCAGCCGGAGAAAGTCGCTGGAGTAAGACCCGATCTAAGGCGTCGGGAGGCAGAACACCGGGATCGCCGAACGCCGAAAGAATAAGAGCCGCACAACAACAACAGAGAACCCTGCTGCCTGGGTGCCGGTAGGTCGTCACTCCCCCAGATAGAACGTGGCCCTAGATAGGTATTAAAGTTGTATGAAAACCGCTCAGAGACCCTTCGGGGTTGGAGCGGTATATGAACTGAACGTAATAAATAAATAAATAAAACAGCAGTCTGAGGCTTTCTAGATCAAATGACACTCAGTCGGGCCTTTTGAGTCAGCGAGCTGCAGTACTTCCTTCTGGCCATCTTCCCCAGTGGCGCTGATGAGTCATATCTAGCAGGACCAGCGGCTCCCTCTTCTGGCAAGCTGCCGCAACGACACAGGAAGCGCCCAGCTTGGGTCCGGCTGCCGGTCTCCAACGCAAGGCCTTAGGGCCTCCTGAAAAGAGCATGGCGGGGGGGGGGGGAATCATGCTACCTACGTGAAAAGGGCAGTCGCTTGCCATTAACATTCCCCGAATGCCAGCTTTTCTCCCCTGCAGGCATGACCATTAGTGGTAGCGAGGGTTTCTATGATGTGGCCACCGAATGGTGGCGCGGAATGTTCCGTTTATTTTAAAGAGGCTACCAAGAAGGCATTGGGCAATTAGGGTTGCGTTTAAAAAATATATATATATTTCCAGGATTGTATAGATTCCATCCCTGTGATTTACTGGAGAGTTAAGCCTTTGGGAGAATTTGCAGAAGGTTTGGATTAAGATTCCGAGGCCCGGTTCTCCCTTTGAGCCAAAGCTTCACTCCCCAGTCTTGTTTTGATCACTGTGTACATGAGCCGGGACTGAGGTCACCGCACAAGCATGTTCAAGAAATGAAACCCAAATGGAGAAATTCCCCCAAAGCTCCTAAGAACATCAGGAGGGCCCGGGGGGGGGGGGAAGCTGAGATGGGTGACCTCAGCCACCAACAGAACTTCCATGGAAAAGGAACGGTCGAGGTGGGAAGTTCTATCACCCCTTCTGATCAGTCAAGCCCCCCCTTTTTATTTGGGAGGGGCCATGGCTCAGGGGAAGAGCCTCTGCTTGGCATGCGGAAGGTCCCAGGTTCAATCCCCGGCATCTCCAGTGAAAAGGATCAGGTTAGTGGTGATGTGAAAGACCTCGGCCTGAGACCCTGAAATGCAGCTGCCAGTCTGAGTAGACAATATTGACCTTGATGGGCCAAGGATTTGATTCAGTAGAAGGCAGTTCCATCTGTCCACGATATTTTGTGTCATTTTTATTTAAGACAGGGCCTCTGCTTGGCATGCAGAAGGTCCCAGGTTCAGTCCCCCGCAGCATTTCCAGTGAAAAGGACCAGGCAGGAGGTGGAGTGAAAGACCTCTGCCTGAGACCCTGGAAAGCTATAAAGAGGGGCTGTGGCTCAGTGGCAGAGCCTTTGCTTGGCATGCAGGAGGTCCCAGGTTCAATCCCCGGCATCTCCAGTGAAAAGGACCAGGCAGGAGGTGGTGTGAAAGACCTCTACCGGAAATCCTGGAATAGACAATACTGACCTTGATGGACTGATGGTCTGCTTCAGAATAAGGCAGTTCCATCTGTCTGCAGTGTTTTGTGATCTTCAGTTAGAAGATCTGGCAGTAAGTGATGTGAAAAACGTCTGCCAGACCCTAGGGCACTGCTGCCGGTCTGAGCAGACAATACTCTGAAGGACTGATAGTCTGATTCAGTATAAGGCAGCTTCACGTGCTCATGATGTGCTGTGACAACAGACACCACATGTGAAATGCAGGATTTGCAAATTACACTTCTAAGTTAAAGACTGACTTAGGTGTATATGACAAGAAACCCAACAACAAATATTACTGATCATGGAAATATGTTGTGTCTTTTGTTTTAAACATTCAAAAGGACATAACTGTTTTTGAATACATCTCCACAAAAAACCCTGGTAATTATAAAAGAGTATGTTTACAGCCCAGGCTAGCCTGACCTCACCAGATCTCGGAAGCTAAGCAGGGTCAGTCCTGGTTAGGACTTGGATGGGAGCCCACCAAGGAAGTCCAGGGTTGCTATGCAGAGGGCAGGCAGTGGCAAACCACCTCTGAATGTCTCTTGCCTTGGAAGCCCACAGGGTGGCCATAACTCAGCTGTGACTTGACAGCCAAAAAAAAAAAAGTTTAAAAATGTGGGAAAGCAGTTCAAAAGTACAAAAGACACTAAGTCAACTGAAGACTGTTTTGCGGGAAAACAAGACTAGTTTCAGAAGCATCCACCATATTATGGGGAAAGGAATAACAGAATTCACATAATAGCTGGATTAACTGTTTTAGTGGTTATCAATCCACAAGCCACTTCAACCTTAACAAGCTTAGGGCGTGTAAATACAATCGCTGTATCTTACTGATCTCTCATCTTCCACACACCGCTTCATTTCTCAACTTCAAAGGGACCCAGCCACGTGCCTGGGGGTTTTCCCTTCCTCCTCTCCCCAGTAAGATACAGGAGGGGAAGGCTAATGTGGCTCAGGACCTGTCGGATCAAGTCCCCGCGAGGAAGCAATGTGGTTTCTCCCCTTCTTTTTCCAACAGGTCAGTAAAATGAAAACTCCCTGGCCCTCCCGCTTTATCAGATTCCTGGGAACTGAACAGGCAGAATTCCCGGTTTCCTCTGTACCTTCTGGAGCACAAAAATGTGCAAAACTGAGCTGTGCGTTACATAAAATTAGAAAAGACTATTCAGATGATCTTGAGAACTTTCTGTTCTTTTTTCACAGGTTTCATCCATCAACGCTATACTTTCTGGTTATTATGTAAGAGATCCACACATCCTACTGAAGAGCATTTGCCTTTTTAATGTTTCTAAACATTAATCATAAGGTATCGATATTCTGGAACATCTAGAGCACTTAATGTAACATTGTAGTGATGGTTTTATATGTTCCCGGGTTCAATCCATGGCATCTCCAGTGAAAAGAAACAGGTAGTAAGTGATCCAAAAGACCTCTGCTTGAGACCCTGGAGCACAGCTGCCAGCCTGAGTAGACAATACTGACCTTGATGGGCCGAGGGTCTGATTCAGTAGAAGGCAGCTCCATCTGTCCAGAATGTTTTGTGTCCTTTTTATTGAAGATGGGGTCATGGTTCGGTGGCAGCGCCTCTGCTTGGCATGCAGAAGGTCCCAGGGTCAATCCACGGCATCTCCAGTGAATAGGACCAGGCAGGAGGTGATGGGAAAGACCTCAGCCTGAAATCCCGGAGAGCTGCTGCCAGGCAGGATAGGCTACACTGAGCTTGAGAGACCAAAGACCTGACCCAGTAAAAGGCAGCTTCAGATATTCATTGTTGCCTTCTTCTAAGGGGCTCAGGCAGCATACTTGGTTATTTCTTCCTGCGTTTTATTCTCACAACAACTTCAGCTCAAAGAAGACTAGCCTGCCACCTAGTGGTGCATGATGCTAATGAGTGAGAACTTAGGGCTGCCAGACAATCTTTGGATCCCCTGCTTATACTACACACCATGCCATATGATGATGATGATTAATTCAGCTCAAAGGCACCTGGTGAGTTCCATGGTTGTTGAGGATTTATGTTGGAAAAGGCAATGTCTGGTGTACAAAGAAGAGAAGAAGACCCTGCAGGGGGCAGTGAGAAGACAATTAGATAGGATATCGAGGTCAGCACCTTCTGTCCCCTGTTAAGCATTGTTCCTCGTCTGTCTCCAGACTGCTACTCTCAGAGTGATTTCTCCCTTCTTCTCAGAAGTGCCACACTCATTCTTACCCTCTCTCTCAGCTAGAGATATCGTTGGGAACCTATCTCTATTTCTCTTCTTTCCTATCAAGTATGTTAGTTTCTAAATAAACCTTTATCTACTCCTGAATCAGGTTGTGTGTCCCATGGCTGTGTTAACTACTCTGCCAATATGTTGCCGAAGGCTTTCACGTCCGGAGTTCATTAGCTGTTGTTGATTTTCCGGGTTGTACGGCCGTGGTCTTGGCATTGTAGGACCTGACGTTTCGCCAGCAGCTGTGACTGGCATCCTCAGAGGTATAACACAGGAAGATGGAGTGCTCTCTGTGTCAAGGTGAGAAGAAATA
The DNA here is from genome assembly GCF_001447785.1 of Gekko japonicus. Taxonomy (NCBI): domain Eukaryota; kingdom Metazoa; phylum Chordata; class Lepidosauria; order Squamata; family Gekkonidae; genus Gekko; species Gekko japonicus. The sequence goes on along the minus strand of NW_015176499.1, from coordinate 161,013 downwards.
AAATGGTAGGAGGGTAATTTATATCTACTCCGGAAGGTGGGATAGGGCTAAGTCATTATCTTGTAGGAGTTCCCCAGGCTACAAACGTGGTAATGGAGGAGCTTTCCTGAGGAGGTTCTTTTGTATATGGATTGTATCCTGAGGAGGTTCTTTTGCATGTGGATGGGCTGTTGAAATTCTAATCTTATCTGTAGTGCTATTGTCAGATGCCAACAATCTGAACTCAGATCTCCCTAGTCTTGGTCCAACATGCTAAGTACCGCATCCCCTGTGGCTCGCCACCCAGCAGCTGTCATTCTGGTTACAGTAACATCTGAACTGCTGTCAGTTCTAGTCCCACGCTGGTGTGAGCTACCAACCTTGTCCCCAGCTCGCCATCCACCCAGCGATTCGAAAGCTTCAGCGAGTAGATAAAATGGGTACCACTCCTTAGAGAGGGTGGGCACACTAAACCCCCCCGGTGGGGGGAGGTGTTAGCCGGCGAAACAGAATGTACAGCTCAGAAGCTCGGAAGCCTGGAAAGATCTCCTCGGCATCAAGAAGCCTGCGATGGGCCAATCCGGCCAGGCGGTAGCAGTGCGGCGCTGCGACTCGAAGCAGTCCTGGAAAAAGCTGACGTCATCAAGCCAAGCCGAGTGAATGCCGTCTGGAACACGTCTAAGCCTACAGCTGAACAAAATTCCCCGTCGGCTGCAAACGTGTGAGACTTTAAAAAAAAGATTTAGATGTTGTCCTCATTTACCCTTATGAATCATTGTTTGTTCTGTGTGAATATGTGTAACTGTAAATCGCTCAGGGAGCTGCGGTGGCTCAAGTGGTTAAGACGCTGAACTGCAGGCTGGGGAGGTTCAGCAGTTCGAGACCCGGGTGCTGCATGATGGAGTGAGCTCCCATCTCTAGTTCCAGCTCCTGCCAACCTAGCCGTTCAAAAGCAAGAAATTGCAAGTGGATAAATAGGGACCACTTCGGTGGGAAGGTAACAGCGTTCCGTGCGCCTTGGTGTCTAGTCATGCCGGCCACATGACCACGGAAACGTCTTCGGACAGCGCTGGCTCTTCGGCTTTGAAACGGAGATGAGCACCGCAACCCTAGAGTCGGACTCGACTGGCTTTCGAGCAAGGGAAACCTTTACCTTTACTTTAAATCGCTCAGAGCCAGCCGCTCTGCAGGATTGAGCGATTAATACATCGAAAGATATTATATATAATATTATTATTCATCTCCCTTCACTTCCTGCTTGCCAACAGGAACTCCTCTGAGCACACTTTCCATTGGAGTTGCCAGCTCTGGGTTGGGAAATACCTGGAGATTTGGGGGGTGGAGCCTAAGCAGGGCGGGGTTTGGTGAGAAGAGGGACTCCAGTGGGGTGTATAAGGCCACAGAGTCCACCTTCCAAAGCATCCATGTACTCCAGGGGAACTGATCTCTGTCACCTGGAGATTGGTTGTAATCCCAGGAGATCTCCAGCCGCCCCCTGGAGGTTCAATACAAGAAAGGAGCACTATGGATATGAGGGCTCTTTTTGTAGCAGGAGCTCCTTTGCATATTAGGCGACACACCCCTAATGTAGCCAATCCTGCAAGAGCTGACAGTAGCCCCTGTAAGAAGAGCTCTGTAAGCTGTTGAAGAATTGGCTACATTAGGGGGTGTGTCACCTAATATGCAAAGGAGTTCCTGCTACAAAAAGAGCCCAATGTCCCTCTAAGCTGTGGCGTCTTGTGAGCAAAACTTTGTGAGCGACTGGCATTCAAGTTGTGAGCCAGCGGTTTGGCTGCTGCAGAAATCAGTTTGCTCTGTGGCCCTCCTTCCTGAGCGACGACAAAAACGTGTGAGCCAGAGGCTAAAAAAGTGTGAGCAGGCTCGCACTGACTCAGCTTGGAGGGGACATTGGAGATGATTCCAAATGGAAAAAAAACACATACACAATAACCATAGAACAATAACTAATTGACTCTTCAGTTTGGTGTAGTGGGTTAAGTGTGCGGACTCTAATCTGGGAAAACCGGGTTTGATTCCCCACTCCTCCACAGGCAGCTGCTGGATGACCTCGGGCAAGCCGTAGTTCTGTCAGAGCTGTTCTCTCAAGGACAGTTCTCGAAAAAGCTCTCTCAGCCCCACCTACCTCAGTCACAGGGTGTCTGTTCTGAAGAAGGGAAGGGAAAGGAGTTTATAAGCCACCCTGAGACTCTGAGTAAAGGGCGGGGTATATATCCAATCGCCTCCGCCTCCTCCTCCTCCTCCTCCTCCTCCTCCTCCTCTTCTTCTTGTCTCTTTTTAAATATTTTTAAACATGATTGAGGTTTATAAGATTATGCATGGGAAAGAGCAGGTAGAGAAAGAGGTACTTTTCTCCCTTTCTCACAGTACAAGAACTCATGGGCACTCAATGAAATTGCTAAGCGGTCAGGTTAGAATGGATAAAAGGAAGTCCTTCTTCACCCAAAGAGTGATGAACACATGGGATTCACTGCCACAGGAAGTGGTGGCGGCTACAAGCATGGACGGCTTCAAAAGGGAATTAGATAAGCATATGGAGCAGAGGTCCATCAGTGGCTATTAGCCACAAGGTATAGATAGGAACACTCAGCTTGGGGCCAGGGATGCTCTGACTTCTTGGTGATTGGGGGGGGGGTCAATAGTGGGAGTGCTTCTAGTGTCCTGGTCCCACTGGTGGACCTCCTGATGGCATCTGGTATTTTTGGCCACTGTATGACACAGAGTGTTGGACTGGATGGGCCACTGGCCTGATCCATCACTGGCTTCTCTTATGTCCTTACATCTGGGTCAAGGGTTGCTCTGTATTCTTGGTGCTGGGGGGGGCAACAGTGGGAGGGCTTCTTGTGTCCTGGCCCCACTGCTGGACCTCCTGATGGCACCTGGTATTTTTGGCCACTGTGTGACAGAGTGTTGGACTGGATGAGCCTTTGGCCTGATCCAACACTGGCTTCTCTTATGTTCTTATGGATAAACATCTGGAGCAGAGGTCATCAGTGGCTCTTAGCCACAACATATAGATAGGAAGTCTGGAGCAAGTGATGCTCTGTCTTCTTGGTGCTTGGGGGGGGGGTCACCAGTGGGAGGGCTTCTAATGTCCTGGCCCCACTGATGGACCTCCTGAGGGCCCCTGGTATTTCTGGCCGCTGTGTGGCAGAGTGTTGGACTGGATGGGCCTCTTATGTTCTTCTTAATATCCCAATTTACTAAGAACATAAATATCAAAGAATAGAAATAACACCTCTGTGTCCACTTAACAAAATCGTTTATACAGTGCTAGTCCACTTGTTAAACAAAGCAACATTTCGAGGAAGATAAGACTCTAAGGCTTTTTGCCAGGCGTGAGGGAGTGAAGATGTTTTTGATTCCGGAAATATTGTCAGGCAGATGCCGGCGATTAAAGGGATAAGAAATGGAAGGCTTTTTCAATTTGAGTACTAACAAGCAGATCCGTCTTTGAGGATGTTCTATGAAGCGGGTCCTCCCCTCCCATAAGGCTGGAGACTGCCTTTGCATGGAGAAGAAGCCCCTTAACATCATCTGAGACAAATTTGGTCTTTATGATTCATTCCTCTGAAAGCTTTTAGGAATAAAAATATCCACGCCCGTCAAAGTGTACCGCCTAACAATATTTCAAAAAGGATACTTCCTCGCTTTATTGCGCTGTTTATTAGAATTTATCAGCTTTTCTATCTATTTCTAAAAATCTAGCCATTTAAGGGGATTTGTGAACCAGCAGACTAGCGCTCTGTAAATTATTCTGTTAAATGGACACAGAGGTGTTATTTCTATTATTTGAAATTTTATGCACTTAGAAAAAGAAGAAGAGAAGAGATTGGATTTATACCCCGCCCTTCACTTGGAGTCTCCAAGCGGCTTACAATCTCCTTTCCCTTCCCCTCCCCACAACAGGTAGGTGGGGCTGAGAGAGCTCTTTCCAGAACTCTCCTTGAGAAAACAGCTCTGACCGAACTCTGGCTTTGCCAAAGGTCATCCAGCAGCTGCAAGTGGAGGAGCAGGGAATCAAACCCGGTTCTCCCACATTAGAGTCTGCGCACTTAACCACTACACCAAACTGGCTCTCAATCTCAGTAAATTGGTATGTTAAAAAAGAGACTTGTTGAAGAGTTCATTAGCTATTCTACGGTTATGTTGCTTCCACTGCCTGGAGGTTGGCAACTCTGCTTCCCATCCCCCAACTCCCCTGTTGCTCCAGTGTGGTGTAGTGCTTAAGTGCGCGGACTCTAATCCGGGAGAACCGGGTTTGATTCCCCACTCCTCCACTTGCACCTGCTGGATGACCTTGGGCAAGCCGTAGTTCTGATAAGAGGTGTTCTTGAAAAAGAGCAGTTTCTCTCAGAGCTCTCTCAGCCCCGCCTACCTCACAGGGTGTCTGTTGTGGGGAGGGGAAGGGAAAGGAGATTGTAAGCCGCTCTGAGACTCCTTTGGGTAGTGAAGGGCTGGGTATAAATCCAATCTCTTCTTCTTCTAATCTGGGAGAACCGGGTTTGATTCCCCACTCCTCCACTTGCACCTGCTGGATGACCTTGGGCAAGCCATAGTTCTCTCAGAGCTGTCCTTGAAAAAGAGCACTTTCTCTCAGAGCTCTCTCAGCCCCGCCTACCTCCCAGGGTGTCTGTAGTGGGGAGGGGAAGGGAAAGGAGTTTGTAAGCCGCTCTGAGACTCCTTTGGGTATTGAAGGACGGGGCATACATCGAATCTCCTCGTCCTCCTCGTCCTCCTCGTCCTCCTCGTCCTCGTCGTCGTCCTCCTCCTCCTCCTCGTCCTCGTCGTCGTCGTCGTCGTCGTCGTCGTCGTCGTCCTCCTCCTCCTCCTCCTCCTCCTCCTCCTCCTCTTCTTCCTTCTTTCCCAACTATCCATTTGACAAGAAGGCTGTGGTCCTGGGATCTGTAACATGCTTATGGCCAGAGAGCTGGGGGCGGACAGAATGACACGTCTGTGCAGACAAACGGCCGGGCATCAATTCCTTCCCCAAAGGAGTAACAATCCAACTTTTATTGCTCCTTTCCACCGCCATGTGATTCAGAACGTACCAACTGTGATCAAAAGGGAACTCTCTCCCCCCCTCGCCTTTCCAAAGCCCAATTAGCTTTTATGTGAGCCCTAAGGTGGTTCCACTTGCTGCTGAGGTCAGAGGAAGGCCGTAGGCAAAGAAAGACGGAGGGGGACATTGGCTGGCGGCACACAGCAGGAAGAAGCGAGGGATGCTCTGTGCTTGACATAAGGACCTGGCTTTGTTGCAGGATAAACAGGTGGTGGGGGCTGTCACCAGGAGACCCTTCTTTCGATGACATCTCGCTTGTAAGCCGGGCGCTGCTGTCTAGCCGCCCCGATCCGTGCTACCATCACCTCCTGTAACACTCTACACATGGGGCAGCATTCCAAGACATCAGAGGAGCCTTAATAGGCACAAATAAATGCGGCAGCCAAGGTCCTGCCTGGGGTCAGACGCTCACAGCCAGAATTATGTCTAGTCTGCTCCAGGGGTCATTTCCTACAGGAGCGCACAGAAGCGGAGCTCCGGCAGTAAAGAGCCCAGGGGGCGGGCACATGCAACAAGCCCTGCCCCCTGCTCCCAGCAGCCCCCAGTCAGAGCAAGAAGCAGCCGGGTAAGCTGCAGAGCCCCCCCCCCGGCCCAAAACGGTCCAGTGGCACCTTTAAGACCAAGCTTTATTCAGGTACAAGCTCTCCCTCCTCTGTGAGGACAGATCTGCATGTTTCCCCCCCCCCAATAGCTATCAATCCAAAACAGTCCAGTGGAGCCTGAGCGGTGGGTGTTGCCTTCTGACACACGTCCGGTGATGTCAGGGGGTGTGGCATATGCAAATAAGTTATGCTAATGAGCCCCTGCACCTCTTTTTCTATGAAATGACCCCTGGTCTGCACCAATGCTCCCTCTAAGCTGTGGAGTCTTGTGAGCAAAGATTGTAATTTGTGAGCTACCGGCATTAAAGTTGTGAGCGAGCGATTTGGCTGCTGCATACATTAGTTTGCTCTGGAGCCCTCCTTCTCGAGCTAGGACAAAAATACATGTGGTGACCCCAGCAAGGGGTTTTCAAGGCAAGGGAGAAGCAGAGGTGGTTGGCCATGGCCTTCCTCTGAAGAGCCTTCCTTGGTGGTCTCCCATAGAAGACTTATGGTGACCCCAGTGAGGGGCTTCCAAGGCAAGAGAGAAGCAGAGATGGTTGGCCATTCCCACTCACTGCAGAGTCCTCCTTGGTGGCCTCCCATCCAAGACTTATGGTGACCCCAGCAAGGGTCTTTCAAGGCAAGTGAGAAGTAGAGGTGGTTGGCCATTGCCTTCCTCTGCAGAGCCTTCCTTGGTGGTCTCCCATCCAAGGCTTATGGCGACCACAGTGAGGGGCTTCCAAGGCAAGGGAGAAGTAGAGGTGGTTGGCCTTTGCCTTCCCCTGCAGAACCTTCCTTGGTGGTCTGCCTTCCAAGGCTTTTGGCAACCCCACAAGAGACTTTCAAGTTAAGTGGGAAGCAGAGGTTGGGCCTGCCATTGCATTCCTCTGCAGAGCCTTCCTTGGTGGTCTGCCTTCCAAGGCTTTTGGCAACCCCACAAGAGACTTTCAAGTTAAGTGGGAAGCAGAGGTTGGGCCTGCCATTGCATTCCTCTGCAGAGCCTTCCTTGGTGGTCTCCTTTCCAAGATTTATGGCAACCCCAGCAAGGGGCTTTCAAGGCAAGGAAGAAGAAGAGGTGGTTGGCCATTACCTGCCTCTGGAGAGCCTTCCTTGGTGGTCTCCCATTCAAGACTTATGGTGACCCAAGAAGGGGCTTTCAAGGCAAAGGAGAAGCAGAGGTGGTTGGCCATTGTCTTCCTCTGCAGTCTTCCTTGGTGGTCTCCCATCCAAGACTTATGATGACCCCAGCATGGGGCTTTCAAGGCAGGTGTGAAGCAGAGGTGGTCTGCCATTGCCTTCCTCTGCAGAGCCTTCCTTGGTGGTCTCTCATCCAAGACGTATGGCGACCCCAGCGAGAGACTTTCAAGGCAAGGGAGAAACAGAGACGGTTGGCCGTTGCCTTCCATAGAGTCCAGCCTCTGAATCCACCATTTTCTCCAGAGGAACGGATCTCTGTCATCTGGCGATTAGCTGTTAATTCCAGGAGATCTTCAGGTGCCACCTGGAAGTTGGCAACCAAACGGTAGCCACGTTACAGGGACTGAATGCTCCCCCCTTGCACCGACACAATTGCCCTCGCAATATTGCTTGTTCAACGCTCCGAGTAAAACTTTAATAGGACCATAAAAAGGCACTCAGCAAGAGGGAAATCAGGCTGAGCCAGCTGTGCAGGACTGTACTGTCGAAGATGTTATTTATAAGGATTCCTGCATCACAACTCGCAAAGCATCTGCTCTCCATACTAACTTCACTTCTACCCGTCTGTCATTTAGATTCGGGTAACATCCAGTTTGATGAAGAGGTCTAGCGTGCTTAAAAGCTCAGGGAGGGAGCCTGTCTCAGGGGTGGAACATCTGCCTGGCCTGCAGAAGGTCCCAGGTTCAATCCACGTCATCTCCAGTTAAAAGGATCAGGCAGGAGGTGATGGGAAAGACCTCAGCCCGAGACCCTGGAGAGCTGTAAAGAGGGGCTGTGGCTCAGGGGTAGAGCCTCTGCTTGGCATGCAGGAGGTCCCAGGTTCAATCCCCGGCTCCTCCAGTTAAAAGGACCAGGCAGGAGGTGATGGGAAAGACCTCAGCCCGAGACCCTGGAGAGCTGTAAAGAGGGGCTGTGGCTCAGGGGTAGAGCCTCTGCTTGGCATGCAGGAGGTCCCAGGTTCAATCCCCGGCTCCTCCAGTTAAAAGGATCAGGCAGGAGGTGATGGGAAAGACCTCAGCCCGAGACCCTGGAGAGCTGTAAAGAGGGGCTGTGGCTCAGGGGTAGAGCCTCTGCTTGGCATGCAGGAGGTCCCAGGTTCAATCCCCGGCTCCTCCAGTTAAAAGGACCAGGCAGTTATTGTTCAGTCGCACAGTCGAGTCCGACTCTTCGTGACCCCATGGACCAGATCACGCCAGGCCTTCCGGTCTTCCGCCGTCCTCTGAAGTTGGCTCAACTTCATGTTCGTTGCATCTATGACACTGCCTAACCATCTCATCCTTTGCCGTCCCCCTCTTCTTTGACCTTCAATCTTTCCCAGCATCAGGGTCTTCTCCTCCAGTGAGTGCTCCCTTCTGATTGGGTGGCCAAAGTATTTGAGCTTCAGTTTCATTATCTGGCCTTCCAGGGAACAGTCAGGGTTGATTTCTGTTAGGATTGACTGATTTGATCTCCTTGTAGTCCAAGGGACACTCAAGAGTCTTCTCCAGCACCATAGTTCAAAGAATCTATTCTTCGGCGCTCGACCTTCCTTATAGTCCAACTCTCGCAGCCATACATGACTACTGGGAATACCATTGCTTTGACCATGCAGACTTTTGTTGGCAGGGTGATGTCTCTACTTTTTATCATGCTGTTTAGGTTCGCCATCGCTTTCCTCCCAAGGAGCAGGCGTCTTTTAATTTCATGGCTGCAGTCACAGTCTGCGGTGATCTGGGATCCCAGGAACGTGAAGTCTGTCACTACTTTCACTACTTCCCCGACTTCCCCTTCTATTTGCCAAGGAGTGATGGGGCCGGATGCCATGATCTTACTTTTTTTGATGTTGAGCTTCAAGCTCACTTTTGCGCTCTCCTCTTTCACTCTGGGCAAGAGGCTCTTTAGGTCCTCTTCACTTTCTGCCAGCTTCTCCAGTTAAAAGGACCAGGCAGTAGGTGCTGGGAAAGACCTCTGTCTGAAACCCTGGAGAGCTCCTGCTGATCTGAGTACACAATACTGACCTTGACGGACCAGTGGTCTGAGTCAGTAGAAGGCAGCTTCATGTGTAATCCTGTTTCAGATGGGGCATAGCTCCATGGTAGGCATCTGCTCAGCCTGCAGAAGGTCCCACGTTCAATCCCCGGCATCTCCCGTTAAAAAGGACCAGGCAGTAGGTGATGAGAAAGACCTCCGCCTAAGACCCTAGAGAGCCACTACCAGCCCACCACCCAACTCCCCCGTTGCTCCAGTTTGGTGTAGTGCTTAAGTGTGTGGACTCTAATCTGGGAGAACCAGCTGGATGACCTCGGGCAAGCCAGAGTTCTGATAAGAGCTGTTCTTGAAAAAGAGCCGTTTCTGTCAGAGCTCTCTCAGCCCCACCCACCTCACAGGGTGTCTGTTGTGGAGAGGGGAAGGGAAAGGAGTTTGTAAGCCGCTCTGAGACTCCAAATGAAGGGCGGGGTATAAATCCAATCTCCTCCTCTTCCTCTTCTTCTTCTTCTATCGCAACTTGCCCAGGATTTGATCCCGGCATCCACGCATGCATGCACACCGGGAGAGTCTTCCCACCCGCGGCTTTTCATAACCGTATTCTGTTTTGCATTAAAGGCTTCGATTCCCAACACCGAAGTAGAATTCAGCCGGAGTTCTATTTCTTTGGGGGAGGGGGGGAGAGGAATATCCACCCAGGGTATCGTATGGCTTCATTAAAACCCGCTCTCTCTCCCAAAATCTGGCTGTCAGCAGAACTAAATATGTCTGGAATGCATTTAGATCGTGCCACATCAGGGCATGAATTAATTTCGGGAAAGGGAAGGAGGGGGAGGCGGAGGAGGGAAGGATGGCGGAGGGGGAAAAAGAGAGCTGGAGAATCGCGGCACTCGAACACAATGGCTGGAACGCACGTGAGGGCATATGATGCTGTAATTAGACCCATCTGGGACCACTTGAGCAGGGAGCGCTCGGTGGGCATCCTGTGCGTTGTTGTTTTTTTTTTTAAAGCAGATGTGACTGAGAAAGGAAACTTCTAAATAAAGAAGAGATTCTCTCCGCAGATGAGTAATTAAAAGGGAAAACGGCCACCCGCAGCTCGTGTTGTGTCTCATTCAGGGGAGGAACAGAAGAGAAAACAAGCCTTGCCTTTTGGGAAGTGTCTAGTCCAGCATCCAGGGCTATTTTTGGGCGGGAACGCACAGGAACAGAGTTCCGGCTGGCTCCCAAGTTGGCCACACCCAGCAGGAACTCATTAGCATAATAGGCCACACCCAGCGGCAGGAACTCATTAGGATTGGCTACATTAGGGGTGTGTGGCCTAACATGCAAAGGAGTTCCTGCTACAAAAAAAGGCCCTGGGTTTTGACAACAGACAAGGTCAACAGAATAAGAAGGGAAAGGTGGGTGTGGCTGGATGACCACACTTCTGGTAACATGGGGGTGCGGCCTAATGTGGTAATGAGCTGTGCTGTCAGGGGCGTGGCCCAATATGCTAATGAGTTCCTGCTGTTGGGTGTGGCCTATTATGCTAATGAGTTCCTGCTGGGCTTTTTCTACAAAAAGAGCCCTGCCGGCATCCCTTTTCTGACACTTCTGATCTCTGCTTTTTAACTATTTATTTGAAACTTTTATTAGCCGCCTTTCTTCCCGATGGAGCTCAAGGCGATATAAATGAAACACACAGAACACAGTGCATAAAAATACAAAAACCCATTTTCTTTTTTTTCCTTTTTTTAAAGTCACAATTTGTGTGTGCATATTAAGTGCCATCAAATGGGTTTGATTCCCCACTCCTCCACTTGCACCTGCTGATGTGACCTTGGGTCAGTCACAAGCTCTGGCACAGCTGTTCCTGACGTGTTGTACCAAAAAAGGAGGCCAGGCTGGCTGCTACCAGGGCCAGAGCTTTTTTGGTGGTGGCTCCTACCTGGTGGAATGAGCTCCTGGAGGAGATCCAGGCCCTGCGTGGCCTTGTGCAGTTCCGCAGGGCCTGCAAGACGGAGCTCTTCCGCCAGGCATTTGAGTAGGAGCCGCCACTATTTTACCATCACTAACCTCTGGCCCTGGGAAGAGAGAACAGCGCCACATGGAACTAGCAGCACTGATTGGGTGTACCATCTTTGAGACGTCATCTTTATGGAAGATCTTGTTTGAACATCTAGAGCACTTAATAGGTTGTAATTATGTGTAACATAGTAGTGATGTTTTTATATGGTTTTAGTTGGCTTTCCCTGTCTGAGCCGCCCTGAGCCCGCGTTGTGCGGAGGGCGGGCTATGAATTGAAATTATAAATAAATAAATAATAAATAAATTGCTTCCAACTTCTGGAGACTCTGTGAATGACTGACCTCCAAAATGTCCCCCCATGAACAACCTTGCTCAGGGGCACCACACTGGAGACCCCTGTTCTATTCTGTTCTCTCTACGAAACGTTGTTTAAGGAGAAAAGCTTTTGCTGTCCTGAAAGGCTACAGTCATGGTTTTGCATGGGCTTCAGTGGAGAGCCGGGGGGGCCAGCACACAGAAGGCCACGTTCCAAACTGAGAGCCAGTTTGGTGTAGTGGTGAAGTACGTGGACTCTAATCTGGGATAACTGGGTTTGATTCCCCACTCCTCCACTTGGAGTGGGGAATCCTCCCACAACAGGTAGGTGGGGCTGAGAGAGCTCTTTCCAGAACTCTCCTTGAGAAAACAGTTCTGACCGAACTATGGCTTTGCCCAAGGTCATCCAGCAGCTGCAAGTGGAGGAGCGGGGAATCAAACCCGGTCCTCCCAGATCAGAGTCTGTGCACTTAACCACTACACCAAACTGGCTCTCAATCTCAGTAAATTGGTATATTAAAAAAGAGACTTGTTGAAGAGTTCATTAGCTATTCTACGGTTATGTTGCTTCCACTGCCTGGAGGTTGGCAACTCTGCTTCCCATCCCCCAGCTCCCCTGTTGCTCCAGTTTGGTGTCGTGGTTAAGTGTGCGGACTCTAATCCGGGAGAACCGGGTTTGATTCCCCACTCCTCCACTTGCACCTGCTGGATGACCTTGGGCAAGCCGTAGTTCTGATAAGAGCTGTTCTTGAAAAAGAGCAATTTCTCTCAGAGCCCTCTCAGCCCCACCGACCTCACAGGGTGTCTCTTGTGGGGAGGGGAAGGGAAAGGAGTCTGTAAGCCGCTCTGAGACTCCCTTGGGTAGTGAAGGGCGGGGTATAAATCCCACCTCTTCTTCTTCTGATAGAGCTCAAGGGGACTTTTGATATAAATGAAATACACAAAATACAGTACGTAAAATACAAACCCCCATTTAAAAAAAAGAAATAAACTCACAATGTGTCCGTGCATGTTGAGTGCTGCCAAGTCGGCTCCAGCTTACAGTGACTCTATGAATGAATGGCCTCCAAAATGTCCTCCCATTAATAGCCTTGCTCGGGGGCCGTGGCTCGGTGGTAGAGCATCTGCTTGGCATGCGGGAGTCCCAGGTTCAATCCCTGGCATCTCCAATTGAAAGGACCGGGCGGTAGGTGATGCGAAAGACCTCCACCTGAGATGCTGGAGAGCTGCTGCCAGTCGGAGTAGACATAAGAACATAAGAGACGCCAATGTTGGATCAGGCCAAAGGCCCATCCAGTCCAACACTCTGTGTCACACAGTGGCCAGAAATACCAGTGCCATCAGGAGGTCCAGCAGTGGGGCCAGGACACCAGACGCCCTCCCACTGTTGACCCCCCCCCCAAGCACCAAGAAGACAGAGCAAAACAGATACTGATCTTGATGGACCGAGGGTCTGATTCAGTATAAAGCTGCTTCATGTGTTCATGTGTCTTGCAAACTGAGGACCGTGGCTTCCTTAACTTCCTTAGTCATGGCTTCCTTAGTCAATCAGTCTCCTGTTGGGTCTTTGTCACCTTTTCCTACTGCCTTCAACTTTCCCTAGCAACAGGGGTCATTTCATAGAAAAAGAGGTGCGGGAGCTCATGAGCATAACTCATTAGCATAACTTAATAATAAATTAGATAAGCATATGGAGCAGAGGTCCATCAGTGGCTCTTAGCCACAAGGTATAGATATGAACTCTCAGGCTGGGGCAAGTGAGGCTCTGTATTCTTGGGGCTGGGGGGAGCAACAGTGGGAGGGCTTCTAGAGTCCTGGCCCAGCTTGATGGACCTCCTGATGGCCCCTGGTATTTCTGGCCACTGTGTGACAGAGTGTTGGACTGGATGGGCCATTGGCCTGATCCAGTATTGGCTTCTCTTATGTTCTTATGGATAAACGCATGGAGCAGAGGTCCATCAGTGGCTCTTAGCCACAAGGTATAGATATGAACTCTCAGGCTGGGGCAAGTGAGGCTCTGTATTCTTGGGGCTGGGGGGAGCAACAGTGGGAGGGCTTCTAGAGTCCTGGCCCAGCTTGATGGACCTCCTGATGGCCCCTGGTATTTCTGGCCACTGTGTGACAGAGTGTTGGACTGGATGGGCCACTGGCCTGATCCAACATTGCCTTCTCTTATGCTCTTATGTTCTTATGTGGGCTTGGCAGAGTATGTGAGTGGCCCAAGTCACCCAGCAAGCTTCCACGGCAGAGTGGGATTCGAACCTGGGACTCCCAGATCTTAGTCCATCATGCTTGCCATTACAGCCCACTGGTTCTCTGTACTGTAGTACCACATGGCGTAGTTGTTATCCTAAACCATTTGGAGGGAGGGTTTAGGGCGGCTTTCTGGGAGTCCCGAAAGCTGGATGTTAATTCGAGGTCCCCTCCCCGGAGGTACTCCTGTGCCGGTATTATTTTTCCACTCTTGGGAATCCGAGGGAGGCACGTCTCATCATTGAGTCATAGATTCACAGAGTTGGAAGGGACCTCCAGGGTCATCTAGTCCAACCCCCTGCACAATGCAGGAAATTCACAAATACCTCCCCCCCCCACATACCCCCAGTGACCAAGGAAGTGGAGTGAAGAGAAGGTTTGTCCCCCTTTCTCCATGCCTTAGCTCCAGTCCAGAGCACTCCGTTTAGGGCTGAATTAGCCATCTGGAGTTCCAATCACGGAATTCCAGAATTAAGAAGAGAGGAAGATAAGAGATTGGATTTATACCCCGCCCTTTACTCAGAGTCTCAGAGTGGCTTACAAACTCCTTTCCCTCCCCCTCCCCACAACAGACACCCTGTGAGGTAGGCGGGGCTGAGAGAGCTCTGAGAGAACTGCCCTTTCAAGGACAGCTCTTGTTAGAACTATGGCTTGCCCAAGGTCATCCAGCAGGTGGAAGTGGAGGAGTGGGGAATCAAACCTGGTTCTCCCAGATTAGAGTCCGCACAGTTAACCACTACACCAATCACAGAATTCCAGAATTAAGAAAAAGAAAGAAGAGGAGGAGGAGGAGGAGGAGGAGATTGGATTTATACCCCACCCTTCCCCCGGAGTCTCAGAGTGGCTTACAGTCACCTTTCCCTTCCCCTCCACACAACAGACACCCTGTGAGGTAGGTGGGGCTGAGAGAGGTCTTTCGAGGACTGCTCTTCCCAGAACAGCTCTGAGAGAACTGTGACTGACCCAAGGTCATACCAGCAGCTGCATGTGGAGAAGTGGGGAATCAAACCCAGTTTCCCCAGATTAGAGTCCGTGCTCCTAACCACTACACCGAAGTGTAATTTCCCCCATATTAAGTTGGCCGCCTTGGCTGATGTTGTCGTTGTGTGTCAGAAGAAGCAAAGTTCAGAGGTAATTATTAGCGACAAGGAGGAAAAGACCCTCGCTAGAATTGGAAACGGTAATTTTGGGCACAAGGGGGGAAATCTCATCTGATGTGGAACCGCAGGATTCCATGAAAGCATCCAACCTGGGACTCCACTTGCCTCCAACACATCTTCGTCTGGTGGGCCTGGCTCCCGTCTGTCCTCATCAAAGTGTTCACATGACGCCTTGCCAGATGTTCTGCAGAAAACGGCCTTCTTTTTGTTATCAAGACCCCAACACAGCTTCAGGGGAGTCACTGGAATCCTTCTGCGTAACCTTTCAAATTGGGAGGTTGTTTTTGCAGCTCGGGGCAATGCTCCTGACATCATTGGAGGCCTCTCTGTGCATTAACCATTCTTCTGGAGTAATCACATGGACTTTGCTCCTACGAAAGGGGAACGTGGTCATTTTGGATTCCTTCCAAGAGCAAGCAAACATGTGCAATATCCTCCTTCCTGACAGGATGGCTCTGTAAGGGATTATTAGGAAAGGGACCGAGAATAAAATGGCCAATATTGTAATGGCCCCGTATAGGTCTATGGTGTGGCCACATTTGGAATACTATGTATGCCACCATACAGGGGTCATTTCGTAGAAAAAGAGGTGCAGGGGCTCATTAGCATAACTTATTTGCATATGACACACCCCCTGACATCACCGGAAGTGTGTCAGAAGGCAACACCCACCGCCCAGGCTCCACTGGACTGTTTCGGATTGCTAGCTATTTTTTGGGGGGGAATGTGCAGATCTGCCCTCGCAGAGGAGGGAGAGCTTGTACCTGAATAAAACGTGGTCTTAAAGGTGCCACTGGACTGTTTTGGATTGCTAGCTATTGGGGGGGGGGGGGACGTGCAGATCTGCCCTTACAGAGGAGGGAGAGCTTGTACCTGAATAAAACTTGGCCTTAAAGGTGCCACTGGACTGTTTTGGGCTGGGGGGGGGCTCTGCAACTGACCTGGCTGCTTCTTGCTCTGACTGAGGACTGCTGAGAGCAGGGGGTGGGGCTTGTTGCATGTGCCCGCCCCCTGGTCTCTTTACTGCCGGAGCTCCGCTCCTGTGCGCTCCTGCAGGAAAGGACCCCTGCCACCATATCTCCAAAAGGACAACCAAGATGATGAGAAGGTTGGAGCGGAAAGGCTGAAGAGTCCCTGGGACTTTTCAGTTTAGAAAAGAGACGACTAAGGGGGCACATGATAGAGGTTGATAAAATGATGCATGCGGTGGAGAGAGTTGACAAAGAGTACATTTTCCTCCCTGTCCCAAAAGACAACTCAAGGGCATCCAATAACACTGACGGGCAGTAGGTTCAAGACATACATGTGTATAAATGTGTATAAATACACATTGATGGGGTCTGAACTGGCAGAGACTAAGTGTAGGACTTTGCAGTTATCTCTATTGAAATTCATTTTATTTGTCTCAGCCCACTGTTCCAGCCTATCTAGATCATTTTGAATCCTGACTCTGTCTTCCTCAGAATTAGCAATCCCACCTAACTTTGTGTCATCTGCAAATGTGATAAGCATCCCCTCTATGTCTTCCTCCAGGTCATTTATAAAAAAAATTGAACAACAGCGGGCCCAGGGCCGGGCCCTGCGGCACCCCACTCGAGACTTCCCTCCACGTAGACGCAGAGCTATTTACGAGCACTCTTTGGGTACGATTTTTCAACCAACCATGAATCCATGCAAAAGTTGCACCATCCAGCCCACACGTAACCAGCTTATTTTCAAGGATATCATTAGAAACTTTGTCAAATGCCCCTCTCTCCTGTTCACCTGAAGAAAACTGGCTGCTTTGGAAGGTGGACTCTATGACGTTTGGTGTCGTGGTTAGGTGCGCGGACTCTAATCTGGGAGAACCGGGTTTGATTCCCCTCTCCTCCACTCGCACCTGGCTGGATGACCTTGGGCAAGCCGTAGCTGCTGCTGCTGCTGCTGCTGCTGCTGCTGCTGCTGCTGCTGCTGCTGCTGCTGCTTCTTCTTCTTCTTCTTCTTCTTCTTCTTCTTCTTCTTCTTCTTCTTCTTCTTCTTCTTCTATGCCAGATGCCAAATTCACAGTTGCTGTATTAGAACATCCTCCAATTAAGGTCCCAAAAACACCTGTGTGGCTATCAAAGTCAGAGCTAGAGTGTCCTCAAGCAAATAGCACCAGACACATGACTTTCGCCTTTTGAGGCCTCACAAACATCTTTGTCATGTGTCTTTAGATTTTGCTGCTTAACCTTCCTCTTCCTGGTCCATTATTCAATTTAAGTTATCTGTACCTCAATATTGTTTGACCTCTGATGAAGGCCCCAATGGGGCAGAAATGCGTCAGGTCATGTGTATTGGCCCTTGTGTTTAGGTTATAGGTTTTTTTACGAGGCTTTCATTGGGCCCTTATGTATGTTTTTAATTGTCTTTCTAATAAATACTTGTATTTTTGTGTATTATAAGTTTTAACTAGGTTTTTAATATTGGCCCTTCATTAGACTTTCTTCTCACCCTTTTGGTTCTTGATTCCAGTTTTTGGGTCAGGTTTGTTTTCCTCTTCAGTTTGAGAGCCAGTTTGGTGTAGGGGTTAAGTGCGCGGACTCTAATCTGGGAGAACCGGGTTTGATTCCCCACTCCTCCACTCGCACCTGCTGGATGACCTTGGGCAAGCCGTAGTTCTGATAAGAGCTGTCCTTGAAAAAGGGCAGTTTTTGTCAGAGCCCTCTCAGCCCCACCTACCTCACAGGGTGTCTGTTGTGGGGAGGGGAAGGGAAAGGGGTTTGTAAACTGCTCTGAGACTCCGAGTGAAGGGCGGGGCATAAATCCAATTAAAACCAATTTACAATTGACTCCTTCTCTTTCTTCCCCATTGAAGTCCTCCTCTCCCCAAACCCCACCCTCCTCAGACTCCACCCCAAATTTCTCCCGGTATTTCCCAATGTGACAACCCCACTTTCGGTTAATGTGGTCACCCACTCCCCTATACCCCCCCCCCCCGTGCAAATAACATAAAATATAAGTGTCAGCCCCATTTCTAATCGCCTGCAGGCTCCAATTTCTTCCTCGCGCTGAGGATTCCCAGCTTCGAAGAGCCGTCTGGATGGAGGGATTTCACCGAGAATCTCTGGAACCGCGCAAACCCGACGGCGGAAGCTGGAGAGAATGTCTGTCCGAGCTTAGCCTCTAAGTCGGCAATCATCAACCCGGTTAAAGCAGAACCTGCCACCTTAGGAAGGGTTTGTGCTGTTCCCTGGAGCGAGATGAAACTGGCCGCCGTCCACATTCTGGCGCTGGACGGGGTGGCCGGGCCGGGCCGTGTGTGGAGAAGACTTCACTCGGCAAGTATTGTTCTAAGCTCTCGCCGGAGGATCGCATTACAGCTTTCTGGCCAGATTGAGTTTCCCAGCCAGGCAGCCCTGGGACTGCACACAATGTAAAAGGGAAAGGAGGTGTATTTCGGGCCAGTGGCATTACTGTACATGCATGACATCACGGGGCAGGATTCTCATTCGGCGTGCCAACTCGGGGTGGAAAGTCTCTCTTTAAAAAGGCATAGAATGCGTCCATCCCGTCGTCCGAGGGAAACGGCTGCCAAACGTTTGCTGGTAATAAGTGCTGCAATGGGAAAGGGTGGCCGCTTCTGTCGCCGAACTGTTGGTCCCGATGGCTCAGCACAGTGCTTCCATGTGCAGGCAGAGTCTACCTCTGGATACCCGGTGCCAGTGACAAACAGCAAGGGGCGGTGACCTCCGTCACGCCTCTCACGGAGACAACATTTGAATGGGTTCCCGGAAATACGTTAAAAATGAGTGGTGGTCTGAAAGAAAAGCCCTATGAAAAACGTTTGAGGGCACTGTCCATGTTTAGGCTAGAGAAGAGTAAGGCAGAGTTCTTATAGGCAGTCCCATGTATAAGAACAAAAGAAGAGCCCTGCTGGATCAGACCAGTGAGGGTCCATCTAGTCCAGCCTCCCGTCTCACACAGGGGCCAACCAGTTCCCCTGGAGGGGCAGCAACAGGGCAGAGAGGCCGAGGCCTTCCCCTAAGAAGAACCTCAGAAGAGCCCTGCTGGGTCAGACCAGGGAGGGGGTCCCTCTAGTCCAGCATCCCATCTCACACGGTGGCCAACCAGTACCTCTGGAGGGCCAACAACAGGGCAGAGAGGCCGAGGCCGTCCCCTGATAAGAACATGAGAAGAGCCCTGCTGGATCAGACCAGTGAGGGTCCATCTAGTCCAGCATCCCTTCTCACACAGGGGCCAATCAGTTCTTCTGGAGGGCCAAGAACAGGGTAGAGAGGCCGAGACCATCCCCTGATAAGAACACGAGAAGAGCCCTGCTGGATCAGACCTGTGGTACATCTAGTCTCTCACCCTGTCTCCCTCTAGAGGGCCAACAACAGGGCATATAGGTTGAGGCCTCCCCCTGAGAAGAACACCAGAGCTAGTAGCCACTGATAAGACTCCTCCTCCATGAATCTGTCTGATCCCCTTTTAAAGCTTTTCATTCCCGTGGCCATCACTACAACCTCTGGGAGTGAATTCCACATGTTAGTCACTTTCTGTGTAAAGTAGTATTTCCTTTTGTCCATCCTGAACCTACTGCCCATCGGCTTCTTTTTCAAGTAGAGGCTGGAGATCCATCTGTTGGGGGAAGGGTGCCTGTAGCTTTGGATTGCCGGCACTGAGCTAAGGATTGGGTGGGATTTGATTGATTGAAACATTTATATCCCTCCTTTCCTTGTAGATCAAAGCAGTTTACGGCAATAGAGATGGCCCCTAAACTATCTTCCACCTCTAGGAATCTACTTGGAGGCATGGAGCTTTGGGGCACTTTTTACAGGGCTCTTTTTGTAGCAGGAACTCCTTTGCATAATAGGCCACACACCCGTAATGTAGCCAATCCTCCAAGAGCTTACAGTCGCCCCTGTAAGAAGAGCTCTGAAAGCTCTCGGAGGATTGGCTACATTAGGGGGGGGGTCGCCTAATATGCAAAGGAGCTCCTGCTACAAAAAGAGCCCTGGGCGACACACCCGTAATGTAGCCAATCCTCCAAGAGCTTACAGTCGCCCCTGTAAGAAGAGCTCTGAAAGCTCTCGGAGGATTGGCTACATTAGGGGGGGGGTCGCCTAATATGCAAAGGAGCTCCTGCTACAAAAAGAGCCCTGGGCGACACACCCGTAATGTAGCCAATCCTCCAAGAGCTTACAGAGCTCTTCTTACAGGGGCGACTGTAAGCTCTTGGAGGACTGGCTACATTAGGGGTGTGTCTGAATAATGCATTTTTGATCCACTCCAGTGACTGTTTGCAAGTGGATTTTGTCGTTTCTCACAGTGAAATCCACGTACAAAGTGCATTGAAAGTGGATCACGGCCATACAGCCTGGAAAATCGACAACAACTAACTGACTGAAAGTGTGTTATTGTGTGTGTGAAATTGTCTGTCAAATTAATTTTCATGTTCCTTGGTGATTTATAACTAGGGCTTTTTATCCCAAATTTTGAGGGATGTTTCCCCCCTGGAAACAACTGGGCTTCAATTTTCTAACCTACTTTTAAGGTAACTTGAGTAACTGCAGTAAAAAACCAAACCAACCGAATGAAAACACAGTTCCTGCCATGTTTTGTTACCGAGCTAAGCAAAATACAGATTGTTCTGTATTCGTAGGAAGGCTCAGTTTGGTGCATAAGTAACCTATAAGTCGATTAAAACCATTTAAACAATTAAAACAGTAATAAAGCTAACTATTCAGAAAGGCATTTTGAGGACACATTGGCCGTGGCCACACTGGTGGCCTGGTGCGATATAGTGCCGCCTCTAAATTGAACCGGTTGAAAGTGTTGCGGGGCGTATCAGCCACACAGCACACCCTGCTGTGGGGTTACCTGTGGAGACATCCTGTGGTAAAGCATCCACATTATTGAAGCACCTCAGCCACAGAGTGCGCTGCCAAAAAACCCTCCAAACTCCTGTATGTAATCTTGTTGATGATCTTGCATACGTGTATGATATAGGCTTATAAAATCAAATAAATAGAATTATTAAAAAACCCCTCAAAACTCATGCGCGCACATAAGTGCGTATGCATGCACACATGCACGCAGAATGGATCTGCAGGTTCAGACTGCCAAAGCCATTCTGTGCACACTCCCCTGTGTTCAGACATCCAGCCATGCGCAATGACTGCACGGGGATCCAAAAACACCAACTTGTGATCAGTGTTCCCTCTAAGCTGAGTTAGTGTGAGCTAGCTCAGAGTTTTTTTAGCTTCCGGCTCACACATTTTTGTTTTCGCTCAGGAAGAACGGCTCCCGAGCAAACTAATTTATGCAGTAGCCACATCAATCGCTCACAACTTTAAGGCCAGTGGCTCACAAAGTAGAATTATTGCTCACAAGACTCCACAGCTACAACTCTATGATTCTATGAAATAAATCCCTGCGCCCATTTGATCCGGAGGGGAGGAGTGGCTGTGTCGGGCCAAACTGCCCGTGTGATCACGTTCTTTATGTCCTTTCCCCCTAAGGGAGGTGAGAGATGGAGGAAGCCAGGCCTGATGGCAGCCGTTGCTGAGCATGCTCAGATTTACTGGATTAGACTACAGTTCCCAGGTGACATTGCAAGGACACGCAAAGTATTTGCAATCCAATTTAGAGCACTCATTTGGGAACCAAGTTTAATGGGCAAAGGAGAAAAAGCACAGCCACAAAGCTCACCCACCTCCCTTAACTGGTTCTGATGGTCTGAGACAAACACATTTTGCAAGTTTTTTCCCCCTAGGCCAACCTTTTTAGCCTGTGGGCACCTTTGGAATTCTGACACATTGCAGTGGTTGTAGCCACAAAATGACTGCCACAGGAGGCGGAGGCAGCCACAAAATAGCTTACCTTCACGTTGTGTGCTATGCCATTGTCACTTTCACTCCGCAAAGAACTAATAAATCAGTAATTTATATGGAAAGACTTGTGCTAGGTATTCTTGACAGCTTACAATTATTGACTTGACATAAACAATACTTCAGAATACACATTGACACTATTTGTTACAATGTTCCTAATATTATAACAATACAGACGTTCACAATACAGGAGCCAGATCTAAACAATGTCTCCAACTGGTAAAGTGAGGTTGTGAACAATTGTTTCCAAAAACCTCTGTTACAAATACAGTGACATTGAAATCAATCAGTTCAGCTTTGCAGAACTAGCTTCGAGGTGTATTTTGAAGTATTATTTATGTTGATTCTATAATTGTAAGCTTTCAAGAATGCATAACACAAGTCTTTTTTATATGAATTATTGATTTATTAGTTCTTTGCATAATGAAAGCAGCAATGGCATATCACACAATATTTTTGTCTTCCACATTCTGCTATTTACTGTGTCCCCCACTGTTTCTTATAGCTTACCTTCAGCCACACAGTGAAAATCCTACTGCTGTCGTGGCAGCTGTTGTCAAAGCATAGCCAATCATGCGCCCAATGGCCAATCAGAAGCCTTCCTAGGAGGAAGCTTCACCAGGCCACGCCTACTTTCTGGTGTACTTTAGTGTCGTGGTTAGGCGCTCAGACCTCTAATCTGGGAGAACCAGGTTTGATTCCCCCTTCTTCTTCTTCTTCTTCTTCTTCTTCTTCTTCTTCTTCTTCTTCTTCTTCTTCTTCTTCTTCTTCTTCTTCTTCTTCTTCTTCTTCTTCTTCTGTGCCCAGATGAGAATGTGCTTGCTCGTTGCATGCTTTGGTCTTCTCTTACATCTCTCGCAATGGTTGAGTCACTGTCGATACCATCACGACACACCCTCCAAGAGGCACATATCAAATGTTCGGCATCATTTCGAAGCAGCCAATTTTTGACAGGATCCGAATGAGCTGCCAAAGAATTAAGCCAATTGTGCCCTGATGGCATCCAAACAAAGATGTCAAATTTCAAATGTTTTGCTTTGATTTCAACTTGTCTAATGTTGATTTCTGCGCTGCCCTGGGTGGCCCAGATCTTGGAAACTCAGCAGGATCTGTCCTTGGAAGGGAGACCACCAAGGAAGGCTCTGCGGAATCAGTCAATGCCAAAACAGCTCTGGTTCTCCCTTGCCTTGAAAGCCCCTTGCTGGGGTCGCCATAAGTCCTGGAAGGGAGACCACCAAGGAAGACTCTGCAGAGGAAGGCAGTGGCCAACCACCTCTGGTTCTCCCTTGAATTGAAAGCCCCTTGCTGGAGTCACCATAAGTCTTGGATGGGAGACCAACAAGGAAGGCTCTGCAGAGGAAGGCAATGGTCAACCACCTCTGCTTCTTCATTGCCTTGAAAGACCCTTGCTAGAGTCACCATAGGTCTTGGATGGGAGACCACCAAGGAAGGCTCTGCAGAGGAAGACCATGGCTAACCACCTCTGCTTCTCCCTTGCCTTGAAAGACCCTTGCTAGAGTCACCATAGGTCTTGGATGGGAGACCAACAAGGAAGGCTCTGCAGAGGAAGGCAATGGCTAACCACCTCTGCTTCTCCCTTGCCTTGAAAGCCCCTTGCTGGAGTCACCATAAGTCTTGGATGGGAGACCACCAAGGAAGGCTCTGCAGAGGAAGGCCATGGCTAACCACCTCTGCTTCTCCCTTGCCTTTAAAGACCCTTGCTGGGGTCACCAGATGTCTTGGATGGGAGACCACCAAGGAAGGCTCTGCAGAGGAAGGCCACGGCCAACTACCTCTGCTTCTCCATTGCCTTGAAAGACCCTTGCTGGAGTCACCATAAGTCTTGGATGGGAGACCACCAAGGAAGGCTCTGCAGAGGAAGGCCATGGCCAACCACCTCTGCTTCTCCCTTGCCTCGGATGTCCCTTGCTGAAATGGCCAACAGTCAGCTGCGACTTGACGGCACTTCACACACACATAAACTCACACACAATGTTGACTTCTGTGCTGCCCTGGAAGGTGATTGGCCCTGGTTGATAATTGGATGGGAGACCACCGAGGAAAAACACAGTTGCTACACAGAAGCAGGCGATGGCAAACCGACTCTTTGACTCTATGGAGTATTGAGACAACCTGTCAGAAGTGCTCCTTTTTATGTTTTTTTGTGATGTCTTGTCTTAAGTGTTTTGTCTGCACATGTGTTATATTTGTGGGAAATTAATAAAAAATATATATTTAGAAAAAGAAAAAGGCAACGACGGTAGCTGATGGCAAAACTGAGGAATGGCTCTCAAAGAGAAACGAGTCGTTCATCTCTGTCTTTGGCGGAAGCTGTTTGGTGGAGAATGCTGGCTGTTGCTTTTGTTGTTGTTCAGTCGCACAGTCGAGTCCGACTCTTCGCGACCCCATGGACCAGATCATGCCAGGCCTTCCGGTCTTCCGCCGTCCTCTGAAGTTTGCTCAATTTCATGTTCGTTGCATCTATGACACTGCCTAACCATCTCCTCCTTTGCCGTCCCCGTCTTCTTTGACTTTCAATCTTTCCATGCATCAGGGTCTTCTTCTCTAGTGAATGCTTCCTTCTCATTGGGTGGCCAAAGTGTTTGAGCTTCAGTTTCATTATCTGGCCTTCCAGGGAACAATCAGGGTTGATTTCTTATAGGATTGACTGATTGGATCTCCTTGCAGTCCAAGGGACTCTCAAGAGTCTTCTCCAGCACCATAGTTCAAAAGAATCTATTCTTCGGCGCTCGGCCTTCCTTATAGTCCAACTCTCGCAGCCGTACATGACTACTGGGAATACCATTGCTTTGACCATGTGGACTTTTGTTGGCAGGGTGATGTCTCTACTCTTTATCATGCTGTTTAGGTTCGCCATCGCTTTCCACCCAAGGAGCAGGCGTCTTTTAATTTCATGGCTGCTGTCACAGTCTGTGGTGATCTGCTGCTGCCACTCTTCCGGAAAGCAGGGGTGGGGAGGATTTGCAGGAGGAAAGCATGGGGGGGATCGGGTCTCACCCTTGCCCACCCCGCCTCCCCCTGCAACTCCTCCTTGGCCACTTTTCTGCACCCGGCTTCTCAAATTTGCATTCAAAAACCTCCAAGGTTTGTGTGACCTCTGCTACGGCACGTTTGGTGGTCCTACAAAGATTGGTCATGAAGCCGTGGCAAAGCATTGTCCATCGTGAGTGCAGATGGCATATCAGTACACGCACCGCAACTGTAAAATCAATGGCGGATTGAACTGTAGGTTGTACTCATAAAGCATGGCTCATTAGCCATAGGCTAAAGGAGAAGTGAGTACCCTAGGGTGGCTGGGTCCCTCCTGACAAATGGCAGAGAGGGGGGGGGACTTACTAGAAGGAAGAAGAAGAAGAAGTAGAGGAGGAGGAGGAGGAGGAAGAGGAAGAGGAGAAGGAGATTGTATTTATACCCCGCCCTTCACTACCCAAAGGAGTCTCAGAGCGGCTGACAAACTCCTTTCCTTTCCCCTCCCCACAACAGACACCCGGCAAGGTAGGTGGGGCTCAGGGCTGAGAGAGCTCTTTACAGAAACGGCTCTTTTTCAAGAACAGCTCTTGTCAGAACTACAGCTTGCCCACGGTCATCCAGCAGCTGCAAGTGGAGGAGTGGGCAATCAAACTCGGTTCTCCCAGATTAGAGTCCAACGCACTTAACCACTACACCAACCCGGCTCTTACCCTTAACCGACATTGTCGGCGTTGCACAGGACGTGACATCATCACGCCAGCGACTTCCAGGTGACGCTCTGGCATTTGGGCAAAGACTCTGTGGTAAAACTGGCTTCTCCCATAGAGGTTTTGCGCAAATGTCAGAGCGTCCCTTGGAGGTTGCTGGCGTGATGATGTCCCTTCCTGTGTGATGCTGGCGATGCACAGGAAATGCATCACCAGCATCTTCTTTCTACTGATAAGTCCCCCCGCTGGCCAGCTTATCTTGGTCTGGGGGGTTACCGGGGGACCCCTGCCTCCACTGGGAAGCCTGGCATGCCCAACGGCGGTACAATCCGCCTCTCAGTCCTTTGCGACTCAAGACACAGAGCAGTGGCTAATGTGGAACCGGAGAGCATGATGGGAGAATTTCCCTCAATTGTCATTTCCATTGTTCTCTACATTTTAGCACATGGATTACTACGTTTCTCCCAAAGTGCACCGTTGATATTGTATCTTTAAAACGGCCCCATGAGGCAGGTTAAGGGTAACGGTCTGTTAAAGGTAAAGGTCTCCCTTGCTCAAAAGCCAGTCGAATCCGACTCTAGGGTTGCGGTGCTCATCTCCGTTTCAAAGCCGAAGAGCCAGCGCTGTCCGAAGATGTTTCCGTGGTCATGTGGCCGGCATGACTAAACACCAAGGCTGTTCCCTTCCCACCGAAGCGGTACCTATTTATCTACTTGCAATTTCTTGCTTTCGAACTGCTAGGTTGGCAGGAGCTGGAACTAGAGACGGGAGCTCACTCTGTCATGCGGCACACCCGGGTCTTGAACTGCTGAACTACCAACCTTCCACAGCCTGCAGGAGACCACTCAGAATTACAACAGATATTCCTGTTGACAGAGATCAGAAAATGTCTGCTCTGGAGCTCTCTCTAAGGTTGCCAACTGCAGGCTGCTGAATCCCTGGAGATTTGGGGGCAGGTGTCAGGGGAAGATGGGAAGGAAAGGGATCTCCTCAGGGCAGAAGGCCAGAGAGTCCCACCTCCAAAGCAGCCCATTTTCTTCAGGGGGACTGATCTATGACCTCTGGAGATCAGCTATAATCTTGGGGAATCTCCAGGTTCCAGATGGAGGTTGGCACCCCGAGTCCCCTCTCCAATCCACGCTCTCCCCTCCCAACGTCTCCAGAAATTTCCCAAGCTGGATTTCCCAACCCCTAGGTATCACACTGGTAGTCTGTGCAGTCCCCCCCCATTTCTTCTCCCCCTATAAACTGAACTTGTGATTCTCTATTTCCATTCCGCTCCTCACCCTAGAATTTCCCCCCGAAGAATGAAGGCATTCTGAAATATAATTGGTGCCTCAACAAATCAGCATTGTGCATCGTGCCTCTATTCTACGCATAAATCGTAGACCCGGGTTTCTGCCTGTTTGATAGTCAACGGACAGAAATCACGAGCATCGTATATTTGCGCACCAAGTGGGGAAACATCTATGAAACCAAGGGCAAAAAAAAAAAAAAAAGGGAAACGTAAAATTGAAAACTTTATAGTTTTTATCAAATACAAAGGAATATAAGGAAGGAAACAGAGAATGTTCGAGAATCCGTAGAGATTCTCTCCGGCCATCTTGGACTGCGTACTCTTTTTATTTGCTGATATATAGAATCATATAATGTTAAAGTTGGAAGGGACCTTGGAGGTCATCTAGCCCAACCCCCTGCACTCTGCAGGAGCATAGCTGAAAGAGAGCCCTACAACATACCTGAAAGACGGCCGTCCAGCCTCCGCTTGAAAACGTCCAGCGAAGGAGCCTCCACCACCTCCCGAGGCAGTCTGTCCCACTGCTCAACCACTCTGACAGTTAGGAAGTTTCTCCTGATATTTAGCCGGTAACGACTGCCTTGTAATTTCCACCCATTAGACCTAGTCTCGCAATTTGGAGCATTTTAATATTTTAATATTGGGTTGTATATTCATGACTTGTGGTATTTATTTTTGTTGTAAGCTGCCCTGAGCCCTGCTTGCAGGGAAGGGCGGCCTCTTAAATATAACAACAACAACAACAATAATAATAAAAAGGTAAAGGTTCCCTTTAAAGGAGCTGCGGTGGCTCAAGTGGTTAAGACACTGAACTGCAGACTGCGGAAGGTCAGTAGTTCAGCAATTCGAGACCTGGGTGCTGCAAGACGGAGTGAGCACCCGTCTCTAGTTCCAGCTCTGCCAACCTAGCAGTTCAAAAGCAAGAAATTGCAAGTAGATAAATAGGTACCGCTTCGGTGGGAAGGTAACAGCGTTCCATGCGCCTTGGTGTTTAGTCATGCCGGCCACATGACCACGGAAACGTCTTCGGACAGCGCTGGCTCTTCGGCTTTGAAACGGAGATGAGCACCGCTACCCTAGAGTCGGATTCGACTGGCTTTCGAGCAAGGGAACCTTTACCTTTTACCTAAAGGTTCCCTTGCTCGAAAGGGTTGCGGTGCTCATCTCCGTTTCAAAGCCGAAGAGCCAGCGCTGTCCGAAGACGTTTCCGTGGTCATGTGGCCGGCATGACTAAACACCTAATAATAATAATAATAATAATAATAAAAAGAAGAAGAAGAAGAAGAAGAAGAAGAAGAAGAAGAAGAAGAAGAAGAAGAGGGGGAGGGGAGAGGGAGGGGGAGGAGGAGGAGGAGGAACCACCAAGATTTTTGATTCAATAGAGATTTAGACTAGCGCTGCGATCATATGCACCATTAGACCCGACAGAAGCGTGAATGCCGGGCTGATTTAAAGAGCGCGATCAGACAGCAGCATCTGGGAAGCGCCCCACAGCCGCCAGCAACCAGTTCTGCTCCGCCACAGAAGCAGAGTTAAAAGACACCGGGGAAACCCGGGAATTAACGGGTTGAGAGAGGCCACGGATGGACTTTCCCACGTCTGATTGCTCCCGTGCACTCTCATGGTGTCGGGGTGGTCTGATCAGGCCATCCTGACTCTGTGCTATTATTCCCCCCATCCCCATTCCCCCCATCCCCCCTTCGCAGTATGCGCATCATTGCAAACGCCGTAGGGAGCCCTCGGTTCAGAGGTGCGATTCATCGATCCCTTGGTTAAGTGCATGGGGGGGAAATGGCACAAAAAACACACGACTCACCCGCAGTTGAACATAAGAACACAAGAGAACATAAGAGAGGCCAATGTTGGATCAGGCCAACGGCCCATCCAGTCCAACACTCTCAGTGGCCAAAAATACCAGGTGATATCAGGAGGCCCAGCAGTCGCATCTGGTCACACACTGATGGACTGCGCCCACAGCTTCAAAGGGTGGTGTGATCGTGCAACTGCGAATCAAATTCCTCTGGAAACTATAGCCTTGCTTCCCGCGCTTTATCCGGCACATGTGAATGCAACCCTAGATCTCTACCTTCAAGGTCTGCCCAACAATCCACGGCACTCCATTGGTTCTAAAGATCCTGATCAAGGTACTTATTGCCCCAAACAAGGTGCACCCCCCTCCCGGGATCATACCATCATAAGTCAGGTCTAGTGGCCCCTCTAAGCTGCGGAGTCTTGTGAGCAAAAAAGCTATATTGTGAGCTACCGGCATTAAAGGGGTGAGTGAGCAATTTGGCTACTGCATCAATTAGTTTGCTCTGGAGCCCTACTTCCTGAGCGAAGGCAAAAATGTGTGAGCTGGAGGCTAAAAAACGGTGAGCTGGCTCACACTTTTTCAAATACAGTGGAAGGAAGGTAAGGTTCAGACTTATAGACGGGTGAACAGCAAATTAACATGTAACTTCATTAAGATTTTTTAAGATACGCAACACAAAATGAAATCACAAGCGAAGGTTATAAGATCAACCGTTGTAAAGCAACCAATATGTCAAAATAAGACGGAGATTTTGACATAGTTTAATCTGTTTTATTTCAACATATTTATTGCTGGACAACTGTTGACCTTATCACCTTAGCTTGTTATTCCGTTTTGTGTTGTCTTATTTTAAAACATCTCCATCAAGTGACATGTTAATCTGCTGTTCATCCCGTCTATAAGTTTGAACCTCACCTTCCTTCCACTGTATTTGAAAAAGTGGGCCTTGCACACGAAAGCTCATACTTCGAATAAAACTTTGTTGGTCTTAAAGGTGCCACTGGACTCTAAATTTCTTCTTCAGATTCAAGGCGTTAGTGGCGACTTTCAAGGCCTCATACTTTGAATAAAACTTTGTTGGTCTTTAAAGTGCCACTGGACTCAACCTTTGTTCTACTGCTTTAGACCAACATGGGTCCTGTTATGTACTTAGTTTGAATTGCGCCAGAGAAACTGACCTAGCTCAGTCACCTGAACAATAGGTAGCCAGGATCCTGGAAGGAACCTATTGAACAGCAGTTGTGATGTAAATAGTCTATCACTGGGAGGGTGTGTGTGTTGGGTATGGTGTTTTGCATGCATTTAAGCAGGGCTCCGGTCCTGCTAGAGATGTTTTTTAGTTTAGTTTAACTCACTAATAAAATATGAGCTGATCACTCTACGCGTCTGAACCCAGTATATTTCATGTCCTTTCCGCACTTGGATCTTATCCCTGGTTTTATCAGAGTTCAACTCGCAACACAATACCTTGCATTCATCCCTGGTTATAACAGCATCTGTTTATTCCTGGACAAGTGTGGGGCAAAACCGGGGTGACCTGAATGCAATGTGGAAACTAAAAATACCCCGAGATAATTACAAGGGTGAACTTGAGTGTCAGGTAGAATGTAAGTTGGGGGACAGGGTTGAACCAGTATTTAAGGTCTAGTACGGAATCACCTATTAGGAGCTGCGGTGACTCAAGTGGTTAAGACGCTGGACTGCAGGCTGTGGAAGGTCGGTAGTTCAGCAGTTCAAGACCCGGGTGCCGCAAGACGGAGTGAGCTCCCGTCTTTAGTTCCAGCTCCTGCCAACCTAGCAGTTCGAAAGCAAGAAATTGCAGGTAGATCAATAGGGACCACTTCGGTGGGAAGGTAACAGCGTTCCATGCGCCTTGGTGTTTAGTGATGCCGGCCACATGACCACGGAAACGTCTTCGGACAGCGCTGGCTCTTCGGCTTTGAAACGGAGATGAGCACCGCAACCCTAGAGTCGGATTCGACTGGCTTTCGAGCAAGGGAACATTTACCTTTTTTAAAAAATATGGGATCACCTTTGGCTGACCACCTGGATCTACTGTGAACCTGACTCAGTATTCCACCAATAACCAGTGTAGCTGCTGCTGCACAGGTCATATATGTGCTGTCCATACCCCCCCCCCCCCCCCTCATCCTCTTCATCCCACCTTCCTAGCTGATCGTCTCTTGTAACAAGCCATCTCATGTGCTCCCCAGTTGATTCTGCCAGATGGAGGCCCAATCTGCATCTAGCATTTGCTCCGTTGCTGTACCAAACCCACACCGGAACACAACAAAGATGTGGCTCAAAACCACTTTCAAATGCCTCAGGCCAAGGGCCGTACTGACTGCAGAGTCAGCCCTGAATGGCCATAAAATGGCCATAGATCTATGCAGAAGGCTACCAGAAAACTGAGAGATCAAAGGAAGTGAAAGTGACATGTAGTCTGGACACTGCCATAAAATCCGACAATCGATCAAAGTGAAAGTGGCATGCAATGCAGAATTTCTTTTCCAGCGTGGGTTTGGTAAGACAGCCGAGCAAATGCTAGGTGCAGATACGGCCGGAGTTGCAGTGAGTTTGGTGTAGTGGTTAAGTGCGCAGACTCTGATCTGGGAGAGCCGGGTTTGATTCCCCACTCCTCCATTTGCAGCTGCTGGATGACCTTGGGCAAACCATAGTTCTGTCAGAGCTGTTCTTGAAACAACAGTTTCTGTCAGAGCTCTCTCAGCCCCACCTACCTCACAGGGTGTCTGCTGTGGGGAGGGGAAGGGAAAGGAGTTTGTAAGCCGCTCTGAGACTCCCTTGGGTAGGGAAGGGCGGGGTATAAATCCAATCTCCTCCTCCTCCTCCTCCTCCTCCTCTTCTTCTTCTTCTTCTTCTTCTTCTTCTTCTTCTTCTTCTTCTTCTTCTTCTTCTTCTTCTTCTTCTTCTTCTTCTTCTCTCCATTGCCTTACACTCCAGCACAGACGACCCCCGAGCACAGTGAAGGAAACCGACCCTTTTCATATCTCGAGGGATGAAACTGATCTCTCGGTAGCATGCGACTGGCCGCACGCCCCCTCCCCTCCAAGAGACAGACATATTTTGA
>NW_015176499.1:95136-129630 GCF_001447785.1 Gekko japonicus | reverse complement strand
AAATAGCAGGGCCAGATGTCTTCTCCTTTTATAGCAACGGCCCTATTGTGCGACGTGGTATGTGTGATGGGGTGGGGGGGTAGGCCAAATAACACAATGTGTGACATTCAGGGGCTGAGAGGCGAATAAAGACCTCGTTGAGAGACGAGCATCTTGGGCTCTGCTTGATCCTCCGGAGTAGCTGCCATCTCCTTTGTGGCAACCGAGCAAAATGCCACCCAAGAAGCCCGAACCCAAGAAAGCGGAACCCAAGAAGGATGAGCCCAAGGCAGCCCCCAAGCCGGCTCCCCCAGCAGAGCCGGAACCCCGCAAGGAAATTGAATTTAACCCAGCGAACATCAAGGTGAGTGTATTTTGGGGGGAGGCATCCCAAAAGAGGGATTGGGGAGGGAAGGTGGCATGGTATAGCCCTGTCTTGTCTGATCATGGAAGTTAAGCAGGGTCGGAACTTGGGTGGGAGACCACCAAGGAAGGTTCTGCAGAGGAAGGCCATGGCAAACCAACCTCTGCTTCTCATTTGTCTTGAAGGCCCCATGCTGGGGTTGCCATAAGTCTTGGATGGGAGACCACCAAGGAAGGCTCTGCAGAGGAAGGCCATGGCAAACCAACCTCTGCTTCTCATTTGTCTTGAAGGCCCCATGCTGGGGTTGCCATAAGTCTTGGATGGGAGACCGCCAAGGAAGACTTTACAGAGGAAGGCAATGGCCAACCACCTCTGCTTCTCCCTTGCCTTGAAAGCCCCTTATTGGGTCTTCATAAGTTGAAAATTAAGCAGTGTCAGTACTTGGATGGGAGACCACCAAGGAAGACTCTGCAGAGGAAGGCAGTGGCAAACTACCTCTACTTCTCACTTACCTTGAGAGCCCCTTGTTGAGGTCACCGTATATTGGAAGCTAAGCAGGTTCAGTACTTGGATGGGAGACCACCAAGGAAGACTCTGCAGAGGAAGGCCATGGCCAACTACATCTTCGTTGCCTTGAAAGCCCCTTGCTGGGAAACCAAAAAGTTTGAAAAAGAGAGAGAGAAAACACTTATACGTGGAATGTCAGTTTTTAAAATTCTAAAATTATATTTCAAAAACTTTAATCAAATTATAAATATTAAAAACTGTGCATCACAATATATCAATCTTGGGTTGCCTATATAAGTACCTTTCCTAGTATAAAAAAGCCAAGTACAATCATAAGTAACATAAAATACACGTAAACCAAACCATATGTCATTTATAATTCTACCTGGTCATAGGAAAGATGCTTGCAAGCACGTTATATCCTCATGTGTACAAGTGCAATGTTATTTAAAAGGTTTTATTTATAGTAGGGGAATGGAAGTTTAACTTCTTTTTCATATTATCCTGAAACAAACATGGTTATTTAAGAATAGAAAGAGACATGAAGCTAAATGGAATATAGTTTTGTTATACTTTTTTAAAAATATCAATAATTTTTAACTTGAATGATTTTAAACTCACTTCCAGCTCCATTGCAAGTGCTTGAAATAGGAGCAAGCCAATTAATTAATTTCTAGTAGTAGCAACCAGTCACTATTTTTAACTGGCTAGAAGCCTTCTTTTTTCAGATTGGCTGGTATTTGCTCTTGATCTCATGTTGATGGCTCAGTTGCCATTGAAGTTTTGAAGTTTAAAAGTTACAAAGTACATAGTAGATGATTACAGAAGTGAATAACATCTCGGCTATTTTTGTTGTCAGCGCTTTAGGCAATGTTGAAGTGATCAAGAGGACCATAGACTTGGGTTAGGAGTAGTATATCGCGGATAGAACACGACCAAAAATGGCAAGAGACGAGATAAAAGAAGAATTTAAAAAAAATTAAAGATAGAGCTGTTTTAGACAAATCGGATTGTGGGGTTGTACATCTGGGTTAGCAATGCATTCCATAAATGGGAACCCTTTCTCTGTGAAATCGGAGGATTTGGGAGAGACCTCTGATCATTGCAAGTGATCTGTTGATCTATTCCAGGATAGAAAGGTCTCAGACTTTTTTAAACCAGCAGGTACATGTGGGGGCTTGGCTGGGTTTCCATGCAGAGGCAATCGATGACTTGGCTGCTCCAAGAAGGCTAGCTATTAGATCTCATCGTATTTTCGGAATGTCAGAGCCTGACCCCAGTGTGGCGATCGGCATTTCCCTGGGTGTGTAAGAAAGGGCCACGAGAACTAAGCACTGAGGCAACCCTTCCCGCCCGCCCTCTTGTGATCTGGCCTACATGCTTCAAACAAATTAAGAATAAGCAATTTATGTAATCTGGGAGATCAGTTGTAATTCCAGGAGATTTCCATCCCCCACTTGGAGGCTTTTGTTGTTCAGTTGCACAGTCGAGTCCGACTCTTCGCGGCCCCATGGACCAAATCACGCCAGGCCCTCCTGTCTTCCGCGGTCCTCTGAAGTTGGCTCAACTTCATGTCCGTTGCATCTATGACACTGTCTAACCATCTCATCCTTTGCCTTCCCCGTCTTCTTTGACCTTCAATCTTTCCCAGCATCAGGGTCTTCTCCAGTGAGTGCTCCCTTCTCATTGGGTGGCCAAAGTATTTGAGCTTCAGTTTCATTATCTGGCCTTCCAGGGAACAGCCAGGGTTGATTTCTTTTAGGATGGACTGATTTGATCTCCTTGCAGTCCAGGGGACTCTCAAGAGTCTTCTCCAGCACCATAGTTCAAAAGAATCTATTCTTCGGCGCTCGGCCTTCCTTATAGTCCCGCTCTCGCAGCCATACATGACTACTGGGAATACCACTGCTTTGACCATGCGGACTTTTGTTGGCAGGGGGATGTCTCTACTTTTTATCATGCTGTTTAGGTTCGCCATCACTTTCCTCCCAAGGAGCAGGCGTCTTTTAATTTCAGGGCTGCTGTCACAGTCTGCGGTGATCTGGGATCCCAGGAACGTGAAGTCTGTCACTACTTGGTGGCTAGCAACCCTAAAAAGCAGGGAAATGCCAAGTGAGAATGATGATATTGTACATCAGGGTTTCTTTGGCTGGGTGTTGTGCCCCAGCTAAACGTCCAGGGGTGCCGCCTTTGGAAGAGACCTCACACAAGCAACACTCCCTCTAAGCTGTGGAGTCTCGTGAGCAAAAATCCTACTTTGTGAGCGACTGGCATTAAAGCTGTGAGCGAGCGGTTTGGCTGCTGCCTCAGTTAGTCTGCTCTGGAGCCCTCCTTCCTGAGCCAAGGCAAAAACGTGTGAGCTAGCTCGCACTAACTCAGCTTAGAGGGAGCACTGCCTGCTCACACTAACTGATCTTAGAGGGAACACTAAAGGTAAAGGTTTCTTCTATTACTTTGCACTGTTCATTCAGGAAGGCCTCCTTATCTCTCCTTGCTGTTCTCTGGAAATCTGCATTCAGTTGGGTAAATCTTTCCTTTTTGCCTTTGCCTTTTGCTTTCCTTCTTTCCTCTGCTATTTGTAAAGCCTCATCAGAAAGCCACTTTGCTTTCTTGCATTTCTTTTTCTTTGGGATGGTGGTGATTGCTGCCTCCTGTACGATGTCACGAACCTCCGTCCATAGTTCTTCAGGCACTCTATCAAATCCAGATCCTTGAATCTATTCTTCACCTCTACTGTATATTCATCAGGGATGCGATCTAGGTCAAACCTGAATGGCCTCGTGGTTTTCCCAATTTTCTTCAGTTTAAGTCTGATTTTTGCAATGAGTAGCTCATGATCTGAACCACAGTCAGCTCCAGGTCTTGTTTTTACTGACTGGATAGAGCTTCTCCATCTTTGACTGCAAATTATATCGTCAATCTGATTTCGGTGTTGCCCATCCGGTGATGTCCATGTGTAGAGTCGCCTCTTAAAGTAAAGGTAAAGGTTCCCTTGCTCGAAAGCCTGTTGAATCCGACTCTAGGGTTGCGGTGCTCATCTCCGTTTCAAAGCTGAAAAGCCAGCGCTGTCCGAAGACGTTTCCGTGGTCATGTGGTCGGCATGACTAAACACCAAGGCGCAGGGAACACTGCACACAAGCTTACTTTTGAAAAAATATATTTTTCTTCATTTTACAATATTGAACAAATGTCCATACAGCATGCAATACAGCAAACGATCTTGAACGCAACCTTACTTGAACCGACCTCGAGAACTCGATATCTAAAGTCAACCCAGTGGTGAATTTTGGAGCAACAGCCTTGGGTTCCCCACCCACCCCCGTCAGTTTTTCTCTCCATGCATGCAAATTGCTTTTTCAGGCACACAGTGTCCCCCTCCTCGCTTGCTGTAAGGGTATTTCAAATAAATCTGAGGGACGGGAAAGGTAACCAATTGTTTCATGGAAGATTTGGGAGTAAATCGTAGGCGGCTTGAGTGATGGCATCCGTAATGACATCTGCAGTCAATTGCTGATGAGGCATGACAATCATTCTGAAGAGAGAGGGAAAATCATTTTTGATAATGAACACCTAAATCAC
This sequence comes from Gekko japonicus, assembly GCF_001447785.1. Classification (NCBI taxonomy): domain Eukaryota; kingdom Metazoa; phylum Chordata; class Lepidosauria; order Squamata; family Gekkonidae; genus Gekko; species Gekko japonicus. The sequence goes on along the minus strand of NW_015176499.1, from coordinate 125,201 downwards.
AGCAGGCGTCACCACCGGAGAGGCGTTTGACCTTTTGAGTTAGGGACGTCAATCACTTGCCTCCTCTGCTAACTGGTTTTTGCGTGTACTTGTATTGTATAGCTGTCTGCTATCCAATTAACCAAAGCCACCCTTCAATTGATCACAAAACTCATCTGGTTGACAGATCGCACCCAAAGAGTGCTAGTGAATGGTTCCTCATCCTCTTGGAGAGGAGTGACCGGTGGAGCGCCTCACGGATCTGTCCTGGGACCTGCTTTGTTCAACATCTTTCTCAATGATTGGGATGGAGGAATAGAGGGAATGCTTATTAAAGTTGCAGGTGATACTAAATTGGGAGGGGTAGCAAATATGGTAGAAGACAGAGTCAGGATACAGGATGATCTTGACAGGCTGCAATGCTGGGCTAAAACAAATAAAATGAATTTTAGTGGGGATAAATGTAAAGTTCTGCATTTAGGGAGGAAAAATCAAATGCATAATTATAGGTTGGGGGAGACGTGTCTTAGCAGTAGTACGCGTGAAAAGGATCTTGGGGTCTTAGTAGACCATACACTGAACACGAGCCAGCAGTGTGCTGCAGTAGCTAAAAAGACAAATGCCATTCTGGCCTGTATCAACAGAAGTATAATATCCAGATCACGCAATGTGATGGTACCACTGTACTCTGCTCTGGTTAGACCTCACCTAGAGTATTGTGTTCAGTTTTGGGCACCACAATTTAAGAAGGATATAGACAGGAGTCATTTCCTGCCGGAGCGCACAGGAGTGGAGCTCCGGCAGTAAAGAGCCCAGGGGGTGGGCACATGCAACAAGCCCCACCCCCTGCTCCCAGCAGCCCTCAGTCAGAGCAAGAAGCAGCCAGGTAAGTTGCAGAGCTCCCATCGCCCGCCCCCCCCGTCCAAAACAGTCCAGTGGCACCTTTAAGACCAAGTTTTATTCAGGTACAAGCTCTCCCTCTCTTGGAGGGCCAATCCTGCCCCCCCCCCCCCCAATAGCTAGCAATTCAAAAGAGTCCAGTGGAGCCTGAGCGGTGGGTGTTGCCTTCTGACACACTTCCGGTGATGTCAGGGGGTGTGGCATAGGCAACTAAGTCATGTTAATGAGTTATGCTAATGAGCTCCTGCACCTCTTTTTCTGCGAAATGACCCCTGGATATAGACAAGCCGGAACGTGTCCAGAGGAGGGCAACAAAGATGGTGAGGGGTCTGGAGACCAAGTCCTATGAGGAAAGGCTGAAGGAGCTGGGTCTGTTTAGTCTGGAGAGGAGATGACTGAGTACTTGAAGGGCTGTCAAAAACTGAGTTGTTTTCTGTTGCCCCAGAAAGTCGAACCAGAACCAACGGGTTGAAATTAAACCAGAAGAGTTTGTGGGCAAACATTAAGAAGAACTTCCTGACCGTTAGAGTGGTTCCTCAGTGGAACAGGCTTCCTCGGGAGGTGGTGGGCTCTCCTTCTTCGGAGGTTTTTAAGCAGAGGCTGGATGGCCGTCTGACAGCAATGCGGATTTTGTGAACTCAGGCAGATCGTGAGAGGGAGGGCAGGAAGGGTTGCATCACTGCTTGGTTCTCATGGCCATTTCTTATACACCTTCACATGCCACTTTGAGGTAAGGAAGCAATTTTTTCTCCAGGCCACTTTGGCTGAAGATCCTGGAGGGTTTTTTGCCATCTTCTGGCCATGGGGGTCATTGAGTGTGGGGGGCAGGGGTCATTGAGCAGGGGATTGGACTTGACTCTGAAAGTCCCTTCCAACTCTATGATTTTATGATTCAATGCATGCAGGACCTCAACTGCAGACTAGGAGCTGGCAGAAGGGATGGTGCTGAACACAGGAGTTGTCAAACTCCTAGTACACAGTACTTGAGCTCTTAGTTATGCTAAAGGCTCTGGCCAAAGCAAGACTACCTCATACCCTGTTACCAGATCACATCCAAAAGGAGCAGAGACTTCTAAGAGCGAATGGCTAGAACATAAACCTTTCAGGAAGATCACCCAGGTGGGATGGATTCCCATTCTAGACTATACATTCTCAGGAGATGAAGAATTAACTTCTTCTATGGCGTCTGACTAGGGAGCCATATACCGTGCACTACTAAGCTTTTCCTTAGGGAGTCCATCTTGTCCATATACCAGGGGCAACAGAGAAAAGACCCCGAAGGAGATCTGATAATAATGAACTTTAAAGTACTGCAATTTCAAGTAAAGCTAGCCTGTTGGAAATTAAGCATCATTTAAAGGTAAAGGTAAAGGTTCCCTTGCTTGAAAGCCAGTCGAATCCAACTCTAGGGTTGCGGTGCTCATCTCCGTTTCAAAGCCGAAGAGCCAGCGCTGTCCAAAGACGTTTCCGTGGTCATATGGCCGGCATGACTAGACACCAAGGCGCACGGAACGCTGTTACCTTCCCACCGAAGTGGTACCTATTTATCTACTTGCAATTTCTTGCTTTCGAACTGCTAGGTTGGCAGGAGCTGGAACTAGAGACAGGAGCTCACCCTGTCTTGCGGCACCCGGGTCTTGAACTGCTGAACTACCGACCTTCCACAGCCTGCAGTTCAGTGTCTTAACCACTTGAGCCACCGCATCATTTAGGAAGTACCTAATGTAGAGAGAGATATAGTAGGGTAGGTATGTAGGGTCACCATAAGTCAGGAACAACTTGACATCTCTTAACACACAAACAGTGTAGAGACAGAGGACTGGGTGTTTTCACCTTTTCTTTGTTCCCTTGCTCAGTGTAGAGACAGAGGACCAGGTGTTTTCACCTTTTCTTTGTTCCCTTGCTCAGCCTGCAAGCTAGAACAGAAGTTGTGTATTCTTTTATTCAACTGTCTTCTATTTTGTTTGCTTGAAGTCTGCTCTCGGGCCACACCATGCCTTTTTGGTATTGCTATCTTAAATGTGGTAATGGAGAGGGGCAGTGGAGAATGGTAGCTGGAATGTGCAGAGTTGCTGTCAATCGCCCCATGCTATGTTGTGGAACAAAGCAGGCTGTCTTGGATAATTCCTGGAGATCTGAGGGTGGAACCTGGGGGTAGCAGGGTTTGGGGACTCTGGAGGATGCTTTGCAGGGTGGACGCTAGGGCTAAATACCCCACTGAGGTTCCTCCCCACGCTCAATCCCCAAAATCTCCAGGTACTTCCCAACCCAGACTTGACAATCCTACAAAGGTCCATAACACACCTTCCTACAAAGGTCCTACAATCCTACAAAGGTCCATAACACACGTCTGGGTTGGGAAGTACTTGGAGATTTTGGGGATTGAGCATGGGGAGGGACCTCAGTGGGGTATTTAGCCCTAGCGTCCACCCTGCAAAGCATCCTCCAGAGTCCCCAAACCCTGCTACCCCCAGGTTCCACCCTCAGATCTCCAGGAATTATCCAAGCCAGTGGTGGCAACCCTAACCCAACTCCCTAGCATGTGCTGTGCCATCTATCGCACCATCGATTTATACAGGGGCATGGAGCTGCAGTGGCTCAAGTGGTTCAGATGCTGAACTGCAGGCTATGGAAGCCCGGTAGTTCAGCAGTTCGAGACCCGGGTGCCGCATGACGGAGTGAGCTCCCGTCTCTAGTTCCAGCTCCTGCCAACCTAGCAGTTCGAAAGCAAGAAATTGCAAGTAGATAAATAGGTACCACTTCAGTGGGAAGGTAACGGCGTTCCGTGCGCCTTGGTGTTTAGTCATGCCAGCCACATGACCACGGAAATGTCTTCGGACAGCGCTGGCTCTTCGGCTTGGAAACGGAGATGAGCACCGCAACCCTAGAGTCGGATCCGACTGGATTTCGAGCAAGGGAACCTTTACCTTTACTTATGATGATACTGGCTGATTTGTTTTCAGTTCTCTTCCTAATAACCCCCAGCATAGTGTTGGCCTTTTGGCTGGAGATGCAACATGCCCAGGTGGGGCAAATATACAGGGTCATGTATTGGTACCTCTATGGTCAACCAATGAGGCATTTCAGGTTAGGAAAATGGTATCAGGCGAGGTTTAAATCCCCCCTCATTTTGTCCTGTAGTCCCAATCCAGACTGGGTTTCCCGTGTTTCTGATTTTTAGAGGGGAAAAAGCCCACTCTGTTCCCAGAACTGGAGCATTTTGCCATCTTAAGCCCTCCCTAAGGAGAAAGTCACCCAATGCTGTCCTGACCTTGATAACACAGAGTAGCCCAATCTCGTCAGATCTCAGAAGCCAACAGGATCGGCCCCGGCTAGTATTTGGATGGGAAACAACCTCCAAGGAATACCAGGGTAGTGACGCAGAGGCAGGCAATGGCAAACCACCCCTGAAACATCGTGTGGCCTTAAAAGCAAGTCTAGCTCGCCACCTAGTGGCGCCTACCGCTAAAAAAGAGCTAGAACTTTTGCCTGCCAGACAATTTTCGGCTCTCCTGGCTCTTCTACACACAACACCATAGAATAATAATTATTTTCGTTGTTGTAGATTTTGTGGGCTGTATGGGCTGACACAGAGAGTACTGCATTTCTCTGTGTTATACCTCTGAGGATGCCAGTCGCAGCTGCTGGCGAAACGTCAGGTCCTGCAATGCCAAGACCACGGCCAGATAGCCCTGAAAAATCTACAACAACTAATGAACTCCGGCCGTGAAAGCCTTCGACGACATATTTATTTATTTATTTTTATTTCTAGCCGTCCCTCCCAATGCTCCCTCTAAGCTGTGGAGTCTTGTGAGCAAAAATTCTACCTTGTGAGCTTCTGGCATTGAAGTTGCGAGCGAGCCATTTGGCTACTGCATAAATTAGGTTGCTCTGGAGCCCTCCTCCCTGAGCTGACACAAAAATGTGAGAGCTGGAGGCTAAAAAACTGTGAGCTAGCTAGCTTGGTGTAGTGGTTAAGTGTGTGGACTCTCATCTGGGAGAACCGGGTTTGATTCCCCACTCCTCCACTTGCACCTGGCTGGATGACCTTGGGCAAGCCGTAGTTCTGATAAGAGCTGTTCTTGAAAAAGAGCCGTTTCTGTCAAGAGCTCTCTCAGCCCCGCCTACCTCACAGGGTGTCTGTTGTGGGGAGGGGAAGGGGAAGGGAAAGGAGTTTGTAAGCTGCTCTGAGACACCTTTGGTTAGTGAAGGGCGGGGTATATATCCAATCTCCTCCTCCTCCTCTTCCTCCTCCTCCTCCTCCTCCTCTTCTTCTTTGGAACATTGCTCCCTCCCCTGCACTACAAGGATCAGAGCAGTTTATGACCATATGATAAAAATACAATACAAAGAACGAATTAAACTAATCATTTGTGGCACCATTGAATACCACTGTTCTTGAGACAACTCCACATATGTGTACAATCGATTGTAACTGATAATACAGGAGGTGGACAGGCGAGTAGAAACAGTAAACGATGGCAGCACTTGAGGGGAGTTTAGTGCTAATAGTTCCCCACTGCCTCGACCATAGGCCTGGCGGAACAGCAGGGACGTAATAATAACTGCAGGCAGTGTTCCCTCTAAGCTGAGTTAATGTGAGCTAGCTCACAGTTCATTAGCCTCCAACTCACACATTTTTGTCTTCGCTCAGGAAGGAAGGCTCCAGAGCAGACTAATTTATGCACTCAGCAAATTGCTCGCTCACAACTTTCATGCCAGTAAGCTCACAAAGTTGAATTTTGGCTCACAAGCAGTGTTCCCTCTAAGCTGAGTTAGTGTGAGGTAGCTCACAATTGTTTAGCCTCCAGATTTTTGTCTTGGCTCAGGAAGGAGGGCTCCAGAGCAAACTAATTTACACAGTAGCCAAATTGCTTGCTCCCAACTTTAATGTTGGTAGCTCACAAAGTAGACTTTTTGCTCACAAGGCTCCACAGCTTAGAGGGAGCACTGACTGCAGGGACTTAATAGTGATAACCCAATGCTGCAATCCTTATACGGGAATAAGATCCAATTAATTCGGCAGGGAGCAGTTATCCAGAACTGAGGTCTACTCAGACTGGCAGCCGCTCTCCAGGGTCTCAGGCAGAGAGGTCTTTCCCATCACCTCCTGCCTGGTCCTTTTCACTGGAGATGCCGGGGATTGAACCTGAGACCTCCTGTATGCCAAGCAGAGGCTCTTCCCCTGAGCCACAGCCCCTCTTTACAGCTCTCCAGGGTCTCAGGCAGAGGTCCTTCCCATCACCTCCTGCCCGGTCCCTGTTTAAACTGGAGATGCCGCGGATTGAACCTTGGACCTTCTGCATGCCACACAGATGGCTCTACCACATTCAGCAGGTATTACTGCAGAAAAAGCACAGCTCAGGTTAGACCACACAGGTCAGTGTCAGCAGAGGCTAATGGACTCAAAATTTGTTCTACAGCAGAGTTTAATGTGTGCTTGTAAAACTGAGGAAAGTGTTATAATATACCTCTTTAAGACAGTTGCAGAATTAACATGGGATTGTCAGCACCACTGTGAATCTTGATATTCACCAAATTTCAGGTGTTCACAGGCATACTGGCGCAACAAAGATCCAAAATTTGATTCAATATTGAAAACAGCTTTCTTTCTTTCTTTCTTTCTTTCTTTCTTTCTTTCTTTCTTTCTTTCTTTCTTTCTTTCTTTCTTTCTTTCTGGAAGACTTCCTGAGAAAATGTATATTTTCAAAGCTAGATACAAGAGATAATAAAATGGAAATCACATTTCGAGTTAGCAAACCGTAAAGAAGAGGTAAATTAGACAAGAAGCTTAAAGATCCATAACTGAAGAATGCCATGAACTGGGCTAGGATATAGGGAGAGAGGGCAGTTCTTCCCTATGAGCAGTTCTCCCCTCATCAGATCTCAGAAGCTAAGCAGGGTCGGCCTTGGCTACTATTTTGAAGGGCGACTTTCCAAGGAATACCAGGGTCGTGACACACAGGCAGGCCACGGCAAACCACCTCTGAAACATCTCTTGCCTTAAAAAACAAGTCTAGCTCACCATGTAGTGGTGCATAACATCAAAAGAGCTGGAACTTCTGACTGCCAGACAATCTTAGGATCTCCTGGCTATTCTGCACCCAATGTCATAATGGATTAATCAATTCCCCTACAAGCTTCTTTCCTGACCTAAAAATGCTGCCGGAGCTGAAATTCGCACCATCCTAGCCTATACATTTCTAGCCCACCCTTTCTCCAAGGAGCTCAAGGTTCATGCTTCTCCTCTTCCCATTTTATCCTCACAACAGCCTTATGAGGTAGGTTAAGTTGAGCATGTGTGAGCAGCTCGAGGTCACTCAGGAAGTTCCATGGCAGAGTGGGAACAGTAATCACTGTGATGAGAGGTGATATGATTGCCCTCTTCAAGTATCTGAAGGGTTTAATGTTCCCTCTAAGCTGAGTCAGTGCGAGCTATCTCAGAGTTTCTTAGCCTCCGGCTCACACGGTTTTTTGTCTCAGCTCAGGGAGGAGGGCTCCAGAGCAAACTAATTGATGCAGCAGGCAAATCGCTCGCTCACAACTTGAATGCCAGTAGAACTTTGGCTCACAAGACGCCACAGCTTAGAGGGAGCATTGGTTGTCATTTAGAGGATGGAGAAGAGTTGTTTTCTGTTGCCCCAGAAGGGATTGCAATTTAATCAAAGGAGTTTTCAGCAAAACATGAGGAAGAACTTCCTGACAGTGAGCGGTTCCTCAGTGGAACGGGCTTCCTCGGGAGGTGGGGGGGGGCTCTCCTCCTTGGGTGGTTTTCAGACAGAGGCCAGAGGGCCATCTGACCGCAATGCGGATTCTGTGAACTTTGGCAGATCACAAGAAGGGAGGGCAGGAAGGGTTGCCTCGGTGCTGAGTTCTCCTGGCCCTTTCTTACACGCCCAGGGAAATGCCGATCACTACTTTGGGGTCAGGAAAGAATTTTCCTCCAGGCCAGATTGGCTGAGGAATCCTGGAGGGGTTTTTTTGCCTCCCTCTGGGCATGGAGCAGGGGTCTCTGGGGGAGTGGGGGAGGTCGCTGTGAATGTCCTGTGTTGTGTAGATGACTGTCAAGGTCCCTTCCAGCTCCGTGTTTCTAAATGATATTAATAATAAATGCATAAAGTAAATGTCCAGCTATATGTAAAGGTAAAGGTGAAGGTTCCCTTGCTCGAAAGCCAGTCGAGTCCGACTCTAGGGTTGCGGTGCTCATCTCCGTTCCAAAGCCGAAGAGCCAGCGCTGTCCGAAGACGTTTCCGTGGTCATGTGACCGGCATGACTAGACACCGAGGCCGTGCATGGAACGCTGTTCCCTTCCCACCGAAGTGGTACCTATTTATCTACTTGCAATTTCTTGCTTTCGAACTGCTAGGTTGGCAGGAGCGGGAACTAGAGACGGGAGCTCACTCCGTCATGTGGCACTCGGGTCTCAAACTGCTGAACTACTGACCTTCCACAGCCTGCAGTTCAGCGTCTTAACCCCTTGAGCCACCACAGCTCCAAGAGCTATATGTACCTGGCCACACATATTTTATGGACTATTTATATGAATGAATGCTCGTGTGTTAATGTTCAATCTGAGGGGGGCATGGGTGAGTCAGGCCCATAGCTACAGTGGGGGATCTCGGGGCCCGGCCCCCTGGCTTACTGCTACGCCCCCCCAACTTTACATCCAGCCCAGCCCCCCCCCCCAACTTCCAATTTTTTAATTTTATTTTTTGGTGCTCGCTTAGGGGGTGCCTGTGCAGGTTGCCCCCTGACTTATTTATTTATTTTTATTTATTAGTTGCATTTATATCCCGCCCTCCCCACAAATAGGCTCGGGGCGGCTTACGTTGATCGGTACAGTGTACCTAGTCCACGTAAAATATTTGAAACAATTTAAAACAATCATACATCTAAACAGTCGTACATTTAAAGTGCTCGCAGTACTGGTCGTTCCTTCATTAAGTTAAAGTGGCGCGCTCTAGGATGTGCCACCAAAGTTCCCGACTCAGCAATCTTCCGGCCTACTACGAAGACATGGCTCTATCTCCATGCAGGGGCCAGCCCTGTGCCACAGATGTTCAGTGGTTGTAGTTGGTGGTAGTGGTGGGCGGCTCCTAGTTGAAAGCCTGGTGGAAGAGCTCTGTCTTGCAGGTGGAAGAGCTCCATCTTTAAAGGCCCCCCGAATTTAAAAATCCTGGCTACGGGCTTGGGATGAGTGGTAAAGTGTCTGCTTGGCATGCAGAAGGTCCCAGTTTCAATCCCCGGCATCTCCAGTTAAAAAGGACCAGGGAGTATGTGATGGGAAAGACCTCTGCCTAAGACCCTGGACAGCCGCTGCCAGTCTAAATTGAAATTATCATATGGTGTGTGTGGAACAGCCAGGAGATCCCCATGGGGAATGTTTGGCTGCCGAAGCTATAGCTCCATTTTGGCCCCACTAGGTGGTGAGCTATGCTTATTTTTAGGCCAAGAGAGCTGTGACTTGCCTAAGGTCACCCAGCTAGCTTCAAGTGGGGAAGTGGGGAATCAAATCCAGTTCTCCAGATTAGAGTCCGCCGCTCTTAACCACTACACCAAACTGGCTCTATACCAGTCTGGGGAATCAGCGTTGACCTGGATGGACTGATACTCTGATTCACAGTAAGGCAGCTCTACGTGTTCATGGATTCGACGGATGTTCATATACACTATTCATTGTCCTCCCCTCTTTGCAGACCCACAACTGTGAGTCCTTGCTCTCGGCCCCATCATTTTGGCCAATGCTCACAGCTGCGCTTCTCAGAGGACAACCAGGATGGTGAGAGGGTTGGAATCCAAGTCTTACGAGGAAAGGCTGAAAGAGTTGGGTCTGTTTAGCCGGGGAAAGAGAAGGCTTAGAGGGAACACGATTGCAGCCTTCAAGTATCTGAAGGGCTGTCATGTAGAAGATGGAGCAGATCTTTTCTCTCTTGCTCTGGATTGCGAGACTAGATCTAATGGGTGGAAATCACAAGGGAGTCATTACCGGGTAAATATCAGGAGAAACTTCCAAACTGTAAGGGTGGTTGAGCAGTGGAACAGTCTGCCTTGGGAGGTGGTGGATGCTCATTCGCTGGACATTTCCAAGCGGAGGCTGGATGGCCATCTTTCGGGTATGTTGTAGAGCTATCTTTCGGCTATGCTCTTGCAGAGTGCCAGGGGTTGGATTAGATAATCTGTAAAGTCCCTTCCAACTCTTGTATGATTCATAACTTTCCCGACTCAGAATAAACAACATTCACACTTTTGGAACATTCACCACGATGCACACCATGTGCATGGTTAAAAATAATCCCGAATCGGTCAACAGCCCCACTTGTTCTGTGCCCCCAACTGGGAGAGCCCCCACCTGCTAGGACAGGCTAGAGAAGGGAGTTGTGATCTTCAGTACAACACTTCGGAAGAGCAGCAGAGAAAGAAAGGGCCCGGCTCTTGGTGTGATCTCTGCTTCCCTTCCCTTTAAACCATTCTGCTGGAAAAGATGGAGGCGGAAGCTTTGCTGTTATTCATTACTAGCGGTTGTGCCATCTGCCTTCCGCCTCGTGTATCCCGCATGAGTGACACGGGGCTTAAAACACACACCTTGCTAATAACGCCCCGTCCCTAGTCCAATATTTGCAGAGACAGCGAGCGTAATGTTGACATCATGGGGTCTTCTCACTTGCTCATTTTTCGTTGCATGTATGTCTTGCACTCGGTATATCTCCAGAGGAACAGTCTGTTCTTTGCCTTGGCATACAGCAGGGGGGGTGGGAGAAATTGGGCTTTTAATAGCCGAACAACTGTCCCTCTCGTTTTCTTGTTTACCTGGCTCCTGTTCATTTTCTTCTGCCTTTGTCACTGTCCGAAATAGAACACTTTATTTGCGGATGTCCCAGGAGATCAGGGCGCGATGTATTTTCTTCCTCGGGCTCTGGACAACTGAATGGGTGAAACCTTTCCCGTGGTCTCAGCTCCATGCCCGGAAAACCTTCACTCACTCCATTTTTCCCTGTTAGGCACAGGACCGGAGTGTGCAGAGAAGGTTGGAAGCCTGTAGGAAAGAATATGTGGTGATGAAGAGTCGCAGCAAGTTGTAGTGACCAGGGCTAATTTTGGGCAGGAACGCACAGGAACGGAGTTCCGACTGGCTTCCAAGTTGGCCACGCCCAGCAGGAACGCATTAGTATAATAGGCCACACCCAACAGCAGAAACTCATTAGGATTGGCTACATTAGGGGTGTGTGGCCTAACATGCAAAGGGGTTCCTGCTCAAAAAAAGGCCCTGGGTTTGGACAACAAACAAGGTCAACAGAATAAGAAGCAAAAGGTGGGTGTGGCTGGATGAGCACACGTCTGGTAACACGGGGGTGCGGCCTAATGTGCCAATGAGCACAATGTCAGGGGTGTGGCCTAATATGCTAATGATTTCCTGCTGTTTGGTGTGGTCTATTATGCTAATGAGTTCCTGCTGGGCTTTTTCTATAAAAAGAGCCCTGGTGGTGACCCTGTAGGGTTTTCAAGGCAAGAGATGGTCAGAGGTGGTTTGTCATTGCCTGCCTCTGTGTACCAACTCTGGATGTCCTTGGTGGTCTCTCATCCAAACACTGACCAGGGCTGACCCTGCTTAACTTCTGAGATTTGATGAGATCGGGCTAACCTGGGCTATCCTAAAGGTAAAGGTAAAGGTTCCCTTGCTTGAAAGCCAGTCAAGTCCGACTCTAGGGTTGCGGTGCTCATCTCCGTTTCAAAGCCGAAGAGCCAGCGCTGTCCGAAGACGTTTCCGTGGTCATGTGGCTGGCATGACTAAACACCAAGGCGCACAGAACGCTGTTACCTTCCCACCGAAGTGGTACCTATTTATCTACCTGCAATTTCTTGCTTTCGAACTGCTAGGTTGGCAGGAGCTGGAACTAGAGACGGGAGCTCACTCCGTCATGCGGCAACCCGGGTCTCGAACTGCTGAACTACTGACCTTCCACAGCCTGCAGTTCAGCGTCTTAACCACTTGAGCCACCGCAGCTCTCCTGCAATCCTGCAAATTCCTGCAAATGAGCTAATGTTATGACATCCAGTCTGGCGAGATTGGTCTAGCCTGGACCATCCAGGTCTGGGCAAAAGACATACAGTCTTCCTTAGCATAGTGACCCTGATATTCCCTGGTGGTCTCCCATCCAAAGACTAACCCGGGCCGACCCTGCTTAGCTTCTGAGATTTGACGGGGTCAGGCTATCCTGCAAATGGGCTAATGTTACATCATCCAGACAAGCCGCAGAACTGAGCTTTTTATGGTGCAGGGTTTAAAACTTATTTGGCAGCAAATTTCAATTTGCTTAAAGCATGGGGGATTCCCTGGGAAAGGGAAAGAAGTCAAGGCGCTATGATTATTTCTGGGCACACTTCCATTCCAATATTGAATTTCATATTTCACTTAGTCTGGGTGATTCATACTGTCTTATTCTCTCCATGTGTAAACTTGCTCTCTCTCTTTCTTTGTTTTCTCAAATTGCATGCTCAATTAGAGGATCCTCCAGTGATAATCTGGTGGCCCCAAGATCCCTGAAATAGCCCATTCATCCCATGGATCTGACTATCCCTCAATACCCTCCTTAACCAACTATCAGTTATCAACCGTGGTGTCATGACCTCCTTTGGGTTGCCACCTTCAGCTGCCACCACTCTGGACTTAGGGTCCCTTGGGAAGGCCCAGAATACCCTCCCAAGCCCAACCAAAATGCCCCTTTTAAGCCGAGAAACATAGGCATGATGACCAAGCAGAGAACATTAAACAAATGGCTTATTAGTACAGTAATGGGGCAAGGAAAATGAGACAAGGTGCTTTAAAATATATAAGAGTGTCTAAAGGTAAAATAAAACAAATCTAACATGACTACCTATTTCTCTTAACTGGTTACTATTCCAGGCCCATAGTCCTTTTATACCAGGCCTGTGCTTGTACTCACTCTGTCCCAAGTGAGGGATCTTTCTCTCAGACTAGACAGACCCCTCAGTGTAACTCTGTGAGAGGAAAAACCACAGAAGAGAAAAGAACACAGATGTACAGCCCACAAAGCTTAAGTCCCAATCTCCTCACACAATTCCTGGACACCAATTGGTTACAACCATCACTAAGCATTGTGGGGATTGTAGGCTGTCAGCTTTCCACTGCCACACAGGTCTTGTGGGGGCCTAGGCCACTAGGCCTTGTCTCCCAGTCCTACACAGATCATGGCACATGGGCAGAACAATTAAAGGAGAGTATTTGGGATTCAACCACGTCCCATCTCTGGCCAATGTTTTTCTCTCTGGAAATGCAATATATGCAGCCCAACAAGAACCCATGGTAAAATGGTCATTTAAAACAAAAACAAACATAAGGAATAGTTCTTTCTTTATTTCATAGTCTCCCTTTCCCACTGAGACTCAAGGCAGACTGGTGGGGCAAAGTGCCGTCGGGTCGCAGGTGACTTAAGGCGACCCCATAGTGGTTTCGAGGCAAGAGACGTTCAGAGGTGGTTTGCCTTGGCCTGTCTCCAAGTCATGACCCTGCTATTCCTTGGAGTCTCCCATACAAACACTGGCCAGGGCCGACCTTGCTTAGCTTCCGAGATCTGATGAGAGAGAAGAAGAAGAGGAGGAGGAGGAGGAGGAGGAGGAGGAAGAGGAGGAGATTAGATTTATACCCCACTCTTCACTCAGAGTCTCAGAGCGGCTTACAAACTCCTTTCCCTTCCCCTCCCCACAACAGACACCCTGTGAGGTAGGTTCCGGGTTGCCAACCCCCAGGTGGGGCCTGGGAGTCTCCCAGAATCACAACCGATCTCCAGACCACGGCGATCCGTTCCCCTGGAGGAAATGGCTGCTTTGGAAGGTAGACTCTATGGCACCCAACCTCACTGAGGTCCCTCCTCACCCCAAACCCCGCCCTCACCGGGCTCCGCCCCCAATTTATCCAGGAATTTCCCAACCCGGAGCTGGCAACCCTAGCTAGGTTTCGGGGTTTTCTTTCTGAGTAGATTTATTTATTTATTTATTTGCATTTATACCCCGCCCTCCCCGTGAACGGGCTCAGGGCGGCTCACACAGGGCACTAAGTGCATACAATATACAAAAATGTAAAACATTTAAAACATTAAATTCGATTTCAACGGATGCACATACTTCTGTAGGAGAGGGGAAGGCTAGGGTAATGGAAAGGGTTTACATTCCCAGGGAAGAGACGAAGCAGCCAGATTTTGGAGCCTGGCATTTGAGGATCCAGGCTCATGTTCCCGAAAGCCATTAGCAGAGGAAGGGGCCCGTCGGTAGAAACGTTTTACATTTCTGGTTTGCACCGCTTGCCAGAAACCCATCTCTGTTCCTCCCAAAGGCCTGTTGCTCTTCTCCGCTGGTGCTCCGGACCCATTCCTCCCCCCCCCCCCAGGCTGTGGGACAGGACTTGGGGGGGGGGAATGTTTTCAATCAAAGGAGGGAGGCGATCGTCTTATGTGCCAAAGCCTCCCCTGTCAGCTCGGTTTAAGGCTCAAAAGGACAAGGATGCGCAACCGCAGGCTTAAAGAGCTGGGCCTCATTAGATTCCTCGAAAAAAGTTATGCTGGGGGAAACAGGCATTTGGGAACAACTGTTCCGTTGGCCTTATGTGGCATACGGGTTCCACGACCCCGTTTGTAAGGCTGAGACGTAGCTACGTGCCCCATCGTCTGTGTATTTGCGAAACTGGGCACTAGCAGTTGTTATGGGGAGTGGAATTGCTTTTTTCCGAAATTCACTTTTTAAAGACATAGCCACTGATTCCTTTTCTACTGTTTCCCCCTTTTTCTCTTTAATTTTTCTTTGGTTTCTCTTTGTGGCTTTCTGTCACACCATTCTCCTCTCTTCTGTTTTGTTCTCACAACAACCCTGTGAGGTAGGTTAGGCGGAGTGTGTGCAATTGGCCCAGGGTCACCCAACAAGCCTCCGTGGCAGAGCTGGGTTAGGAACCTGTTTCCCACGCCCTCATCCTAGACTTTACATCACATTGGGTCTCTTTCTGCCTTGTCCACAATGGCTGGCATGGATAAATGGATAAATGTGGCTCCCAGCCCATTGGCCAGCTATTGGTGAGCTATCTGGCATCTACCGGTTGTCTCAAGGCAGTTTGGTATAGTGGACAAGTGCGAGGACTCTAATCTGGGAGAACCGGGTTTGATTCCCCACTCCTCCACTTGCACCTGCTGGATGACCTTGGGCAAGCCCTTGAAAGGGCAGTTCTTGAAACAGTTCTTTCAGCCCTGTCTAACTCACAGGGTGTCTGTCGTGGGTAGGGGAAGGGAAAGGAGTTTGTAAGCCGCTCTGAGACTCCAAGTGAAGGGCGGGGTATAAATCCAATCTCCTCCTCCTCCTTTTCCTCCTCCTCCTTCTTCTTCCTACTTGACTGAATCCTCCTAGACATGTCTCTGAGCAGTACAGAATCCTAAAACATGAGACAGTCTAAATCTAGTGAGAGCGAGTTGTCAAGATAAATGGGATTCAAATTTGGTTCTCCCTGATCCTAGTTGGACACTGTAACCATTGTACAATGCTGGGTGTTACAAAGAAGGAACTCAGGATCCAAAGGTGCAGTGCATGTCAGAGTCAGCTAGATTAGAGTGTGTGGGGGGGAAATGCTGCCCCCCCCCCCCGAAAATTAGCATTGGCACGAGAACTTTTTCTGAAATACAGTTAAATAGATAGATCAAGATGGGTAGCCGTGTTAGTCTGTCTGTAGCAGCAGAATTCTGGTGCTGGAGAAGACTCTCGAGAGTCCCTTGGACTGCAAGGAGATCGAATCAGTCAATCCTCAAAGAAATCAACCCTGTCTAGGGTTACTGAGTACCTACCGCGAATCGGCTGGGGACACATAGTTCTTGGTGGGAACATTCCCACGGGCAGGGGGTCATTTTGTAGAAAAAGAGGTGCAGGAGCTCATTAGTATAACCTATTAGCATACCTTATTTGCATGTGCCACACCCCCTGACATCACCGGAAGTGTGTCAGAAGGCAACACCCACCGCTCAGGCTCCACTGGACTGTTTTGGATTGCCAGCTATTGGGGGAGGGGGGGAACGCGCAGATCTGTCCTCGCAGAGGGGGTAGAGCTTCTACCTGAATAAAACTTGGTCTTAAAGGTGCCACTGGACTGTTTTGGATTGCCAGCTATTGGAGGGGGGGGGATGTGCAGATCTCCCCTCACAGAAGAGGGAAAGCTTGTACCTGAAGGCGGGCCGGGGGGGGGGGGCTCTGCAACTTTCCTGGCTGCTTCTTGCTTCTCATGGCCCGACTGAGGGCTGCTGGAAGCAGGGGGTGGGGCTTGTTGCATGTGCCCGCCCCCTGGGCTCCTTACTGCCGGAGCTCCGCTCCTGTGCGCTCCTGCAGGAAATGACCCCTGCCCGTGGGGAAAAAACACACGCTGCACTATCCTGTACCATCGAGTTTTCAGCCCCATTGCCAGAGCGTCGCCCGGCTACGTGCCCAGTGTGCTGACGTCACGTCTGGGCGACAGCATAGTGCGATGCGGGTGTGTTACAGGCAGGAATGTTCCGGCAGGAAAGCCTGTGTCCCCTGCTGATTCGCGGTAGGTACTTGGTAACCCTAACCCTGACTGTTCCCTGGAAGGCCAGATAATGAATCTGAAGCTCAAATACTTTGGCCACCCAATGAGAAGGGAGCACTCCCTGGAGAAGGCCCTGAGGCTGGGAAAGACTGTAGGTCAAAGGGGACGGCAAAGGATGAGATGGTGAGGCAGTGTTATTATCGATGCAACGAACACGAAGTTGAGCCAACTCCGGAGGACGGCGGGAGACAGGAGGGCCTGGCGTGATGTGGTCCAGGGGGTTGCGAAGAGTCGGACTCGACTGTGCGACTGGACAACAACAAAAGCGGTAGAAAAGAGAAAGGGCCCAGTATCGGAAGAAGTGAGCCGTGACTCACGAAAGCTCCTCTCCTGCCACCAATTCTGTTAGTCTTTCAGGTGCTCCCGGGCTCTAACTCTTTTCTACAGTTAAATTAACAGATCACCTGTTGATTCTGTGTAGGGGTCATTTCGTAGAAAAAAGAAGTGTAGGAGCTCATTAGCATAACTCATTAGCATAACTTATGTGCATATGCCACACCCCCTGACATCATCGGAGGTGTGTCAGAAGAAGGCAACACCCAGCGCTCAGGCTTCACTGGACTGTTCTGGATTGCTAGCTATCGGGGGGGGGGACATGCAGATCTGTCCTCGCAGAGGAGGGAGAGCTTGTGCCTGAATAAAACTTGGTCTTAAAGGTGCCACTGGACTGTTTTGGATTCCTAGCTATTGGGGGAGGGGGAATGCGCAGGTCTGCCCTCACAGAGGAGGGAGAGCTTGTACCTGAAGGCGGGCCGGGGGGGGGGCTCTGCAACTTATCTGGCTGCTTCCTCCTCTGACTGAGGGCTGCTGGGAGCAGGGGGTGGGACTTGTTGCATGTGCCCGCCCCCTGGGCTCTTTACTGCTGGAGCTCCGCTCCTGTGCGCTCCTGCAGGAAATGAACCCTGGTTCTGTGTGTCTTGGATCACAAGGTAACCTGGTGTCCTCCAGAAAATTATCTCACCTGTTTTTTTCCCCTGCATTCTTTTCCAGCTTGAATTCAACAACGAGCAGATTCAAGGTAAGGGATACTGGCGTCTCGTTCATTCCCCACATTAATGCGTAACTGTGATTGCTCTCCATGTACTAAGTGCCCAGAGTGATGTGAAATGTGGTGCAGGTTCAAGGCAAATCCTTTCTGAATAGGGCTGCCAGCCTCCAGGTGGGGTAGGTAGGGTTGCTATTCTCCAGGTAGAAGAAGATGAAGCAACCCGAGCTGCAGTGTTCGGAGAATCTAGCAACAAATAAAGATACACTGCAAAAACGTTATAACAAACCAATGTGTTCCATTTATGTTCATCATTTAGTAAAGTGCATAGTGTGTCATTATTTCATCCTAGTCAGGTATCAATATTCCTTACATTCAATAAGCAATAACATTCAGTACATACAGATTGATAACTTTTAAATAGTCTTTTGTAGGACCGGCAAAAAGCATCCATACAACTATTAAGAAGGCTGTCCCCCTTTTTGGAAGACTTCATGCAAGGAGAAGTGGGTTTATCATTCTAGAAACTCCCATTGGGGCTTGACTTTGAAAACACTGATGCAAAATTGTCTGGTAGTTAGAGCCCCTATCTATACCTTGTGGCTAATTACCACTGATGGACCTCTGCTCCATATAAGAACATAAGAGAAGCCAATGTTGGATCAGGCCAATGGCCCATCCAGTCCAACACTCTGTGTCACACAGTGGCCAAAAATACCAGGGGCCATCAGGAGGTCCACCAGTGGGGCCAGGACACTAGAAGCCCTCCCACTGTTGTCTCCCTCCTCCAAGCACCAAGAAGACAGAGCATCACTTGCCCCAGTCCAAGAGTTCCTATCTTCACCTTGTGGCTAAGAGCCGCTGATGGACCTCTGCTCCAGATGTTTATCCAGTTCCCTCTTGAAGCCGTCCATGCTTGTAGCCACCACCACCTCCTGCGGCACCTCTTTGGGTGAAGAAGTACTTCTTTTTATCCATTCTAACCTGACCGCTCAGCAATTTCATGGAGTGCCCACGAGTTCTTGTATTGCAAGAAAGGGAGAAAAGTACCTCTTTCTCTACCTGCTCTATCCCATGCATCATCTTGTAAACCTCGATCACGTCACCCCTCAGCCGTCGTTTCTTGAAGCTAAAGAGCCCCAAGCGCCTTAATCTTTCTTCCTAGGAAAAGTGTTCCAACCCTTTTATCAATGTTTTCAGAGTCACACCGGGCGCACGTAGGGCACATTGGCTCTGTGAGTACGCCACCCACCCACCCACCCACCCTCCCTCCCTCATTCCAAACAGCTGCCTTCACCCACAGCCAAAATAATAAAACATCTCTTTTCCACATGTTCTTTCCTTATATTAAAAACACTCGGCTGGGAAAATCTCTCTTTCCCCCGTAGTAAAATTGAGACCTAATCTATTGCAGATACAGAATTCCTCCCAGGAATGAGTCAGCTCTCCAGCTTGGCCCCACCCCCCAACAAAGGCAGACATCAGGATCAATTTTGGGACATGTCAGAGAAACGAACACCATGGGCCCATTTTGTGTTGCACAGTCAGTTTCCCAAATGGTCTCCTCTTTGGCACCGGTGCTCTTGGCTGTGCAGGAAGTGTGCCCTTGGAGTCCCCCAGTGCTAAGAGCAGAGCTTGTCATTGCTTCAAAATGGTGTCGAAATCCAGCACTCAGGGCTCTTTTTGTAGAAAAAGCCCAGCAGGAACTCATTAGCATAACAGGCCACACCCAACAGCAGGAACTCATTAGCATATTGGGCCACACCCCTGACAGCACAGCTCATTAGCACATTAGGCCGCACCCCCATGTTACCAGAACTGTGGTCATCCAGCTACACCCATCTTTTGCTTCTTATTCTGTTGACCTTGTTTGTTGTCCAAACCCAGGGCTTTTTTGTAGCAGGAACTCCATTGCATGTTAGGCCACACACCCCTAATGTAGCCAATCCTAATGAGTTTCTGCTGTTGGGTGTGGCCTGTTATGCTAATGAGTTCCTGCTGGGCGTGGTCAACTCCGTTCCTGTGCGTTCCTGCCCAAAAATAGCCCTGCCAGCACTCGTGTTCTCCTAGAAGAGGGAGCCCGAACAAAAGGCAGGGTGGAAGGCAGCCCAAGAGGGAATTGCTACGGCTCTGAGCTACAGTAACCCCAAGCGCCGTGTTTCCCTGCTTATGCTCCTGTGGAGCCTATGATCGGACACAGCAAAAAGTCCTGGCCATGACATAAAAGTTATGGGGGTGTTTGAATGTTCTATGTTCTAACTGGCAGCAGAGGAGAGGACCCGAAGCAATGGGTTTAAATCACATGCAGAAAGGGTATCGGCTGGAGATCAGGAGAAACTTTTCCACGGTCAGAGTGGTTCAAAGGTGGGATCAGCTGCCTAGGGAGGTGGCGAGCCCCCTTCACTGACAGCTTTCGAGAAGAGGCTGGATGAATATTTGTCAGGGATGCTTTAGGCTGGTCCTGAATTGGGCAGGGGGTTGGACTAGATGGTCTGTCTGGCCCCTTCCAACTCTGTGATTCTATGATTCTATGTTTCCATTTTCCTTGCTTGGGTGTCCCTACTGCATCAGGGTTTTTTGTATCCTGTTCAGCACAGCTTTTGCTCCATCTAGTGGTCAACTCGATATCACATTGCTGTATATCCGGCATAAGAGCTTGCCGTTTAAACCTGGATGGAGATATGGGGGTTATACAGCACTGTAACACTGAATCAGCCACTAGAGGGAGCAAAACACATACAGACAAGTCACCCCCAAAGCGATTGGGACATACAAGTGAGGGAAATGAGAATGCGGAAGAGCCCTCTGTAGAGCGCTTGAAGCATGATGCTCTGCCACACTTTCTCACATGCCAGACAATGCATTTTCAATCTACTTCATCTTATATGGACCTCTCTTTCCAAGACAAATGATTTTTTTAAAAAAAAAAACATTTAACCCAGTAGACAATACCTGGAGATTTGAGGGTGGCGCCTGGGAGAGCGAGGTTTAGAAAGGAGGAGGAGCTTGCAGTCCACCTTCCAAAGCGGTCATTTTCTCCAGGAGAAATGGAACAACAGTTTTAGAGATAAATAATTAAGCATGATTTATGTATTTATTTTTATTTATTAATTTATTGGCATTTTCACCCCGCCCTCCCCACGAGCGGGCTCAGGGCGGCTTACAAGAGGGCAACAATGCCCACATCTAAAACAAGATTAAAACAGCTTAAAGCCAAAATAAAACCATCGCATCACAAAAGTAAAGGGCTCTATAAAGAACAAGATGGTCTTCTAACAGCAGGTGCCAGATCTTTCATTGGAGGTAGATAGTGTCCTGCAGCTGGTAAGCGGCCAGTCCAGTGGTACCAACCCAGCGCGGTATCATGGCAGATCTTCAAGGGCCATCCTCTTACCCAGTTGTTACCCACGCCATTGGTGGTGGTGCTAGTGGCGGCTCCTATGTAAATGCCTAGCGGAAGAGCTCTGTCTTGCAGGCCCTGCGGAACTGTATGAGGTTTCACAGGGCCCTGATCTCCTTTGGGCGCTCATTCCACCAGGTAGGAGCAGCCACCGAAAAGGATCTGGCCCTAGTTGTGGCAAACCTTGCCTCCCGGGGGCCTGGATTCACCAGGCGATGTTGAGTCCCTGACCAAAGTGCTCTTGAGGGTACTTATGGGGAAAGGCGGTCCCTCAGGTATGTCAGACTCTGGCCATAGAGGGCTTTAAAGGTAAGCACCAGCACTTTGAAACGGATCCGGTATGCTATTGGCAGCCAGTGCAGTGCCTTCAGCCCAGGCTGGATGTGCTGCCACTTGGGGAGGTCCATCAACAGCCGGGCCACCGCATTCTGCACCAGCTGCAGCTTCTGGATCTGCGACAAAGGCAGCCCCATGTAGAGAGCATTACAGTAGTCTAGCCTCGAGGTGACCATCGCATGGATCACTGTAGCCAGGTCATCATGGTCGAGGAAAGGAACCAACTGCCACACCATCCTAAGATGGTAAAAGGCCGATTTTGCAGTGGCTGCCACCTGTGCCTCCATGGTTAAGGAGGGATCCAGGAGCACTCCCAAACTCCTAACCTCTGACGCTGGCACCAGAGGCGCCCCATCAAAGGTCGGGAGAGGGATCCCCAGCCCTTGACCGACCAAACTCAAGCACAGGACCTCCGTCTTCACTGGGTTTAGTTTCAGCCGACTCAGCCTGAGCCACCCAGCCACAGCCTGTAAGGCCCAGTTCAGATCATCTGAGTCGGAGCCCGACTGGCCACCCAACATCAGATAGAGCTGGGTGTCATCTGCATCTGATGCATCTAGACGCATCTAGAGATCAGTTGTCATTCCAGGAGATCTCCAGTCCACACCTGGAGGTTAGTAACCCTGCATGGTATCCTGCTGCAAGCTCTCCCCTCCCCAAACCCTGCCTCTCGCCCCCGAACGTCCAGGAATTTTCCACCCCGAAGCCGGCCAGCCGAACAAGACCCAGTGCTCGAGTTTCCCTGAATATTGTCCCAGATGAAATTTCGAGCTCGAATTTTGCATGCAAGATCCAAGAAACATCGTGGTCAAGTTTCTCAGGGGTTTCCTGAATATGATCTCAGATGAAATTTCAGGCTCGAATTTTTGCATGCAAGATCCAAGAAAGGCTGTGGAAGGCAAAACAAGTCCTCCAAGTAGGGCTGCCAAGTGGGGGCGGGGGGCGGGGAAACCCCCGCTTTGAAGGCCCGATTTCCGCCGTGGCAGAATCGGGCCCCGGGGGGAACTCCGCCCCCCGAAGCTGCGTCACCGGGGGTGACCATATGGTTTCCCCCCTGATGATCTGGGCCACGCCCCCAACGTGAGCGACGTAGCACATCACTTCCTGTGACGTGCTGGTGGCGTGTGCGCGCACGTCCTTGGAGAGCTCCCAGAGCCCGGCAAGGCTCCCCCGCCGGCAAGGGTAAGTACACTTGGCAACTCTACCTCCAAGAGTGGCCAGTTTTCTCAGGAATTCCCCAACACCCGTGAGTTTGATGTTCTCCACTGCTTGGTACGCTGCCTTATGGCCCTGAGGAAGAATAAGGAGCGAGCATCTCGTGTTTAAGCCAGAGTCCCCAAGCTGGGCCTCTGCGGAATTGGATGCAGGCAAATTGCCTTCGGAGTCGCAGAGCCCGTTTCTGCCCCTCCTGCTTCCAAGCCACTCACCACAACGTCAGCCCACTGTCTGCGGCGGAAGAACGAAGCCAGGCCTTGCCCTGACAGCTGCCATCGAAAACCCAACAGCAACGTGGATCCTGCTGACAAAGTTTTTTCGGTAATGATAGGCCAGAGGAAAGCCAAGGGGCCCTATGTTTGCTCAGCTGCCGTCCTGGAAGCTGCCTCTGCCGTGGTCATCACGTTCCCAGTTGCAAAATAACAGGCCTCAAGTTTGGGGGGACGCTTTGCAGACAATGGAGGGGAAATAAAAAGGGTGACGGAGGTTAGGCATGCAGCACGGCCCCAGATAATGTCCCGTTTCCATGGGGGAGGGAATCAAAGATCCAGGGGGGTAGAAATATTTCATCCTGACCTCCACAGCACAGGCTGGTAGGGTTGCCAGGCACTTACAATCTTATTTATTTATTTATTTATAATTCAATTTATATCCCGCCCTCCCCTAAGGCTTAGGGCGGCTAACAATTGAGGCCAAAGCCATAATTAAAACAATTAAAACAAGATAAGAACATAACAATAGTACAACTAAGTGCTGGTGCTCTGATGTTCCCAGTTCCAAGATGGGTTCCGGTAGGGTGGATCCGGACCAACGACATAAGTTCCAAAGCGGCAGATAGCCAGTCTTCTTCCCAGGGCCCGCTTGCACCCTGATGGTATCTCTGCCAATTTTTGGCGACGGTGCATTGATGGAACAGTAGCGGCGGTGGCTCCCACTCGAAAGCCTGGCGGAAGAGCTCCGTCTTGCAGACCCTGCAGAACTTCTGGCAGGGGGGGTCTCCGTCAATGCTCGCTCTAAGCTGTGGAGTCTTGTGAGCAAATCTTCTCCTTTGCGAGCTATGGGCATTACAGTTGTGAGCGAGCGATTTGGCCGCTGCATCAATTAGTCTGCTCTGGAGCCATCTTTCCTGAGCGAAGACAGAAATGTGTGAACAGGAGGCTAAAAAGCTGTGAGCGGGCTCACACTAGCTCAACTTAGAGGGAGCACTGGTCTCCGTGCTCCTCCCCAGGATCTTCTTGGTCACCGTAGAGTTTTTAGCCAAATGCTAGAGCACCATCCGGGTGATGTCATTGCGTTGGGCACGTCGGGCATGGTGGGGCTCTTCGTGGGTGGGGCTCCCCTGCCAACCAGCTAGCCAGTGGCGGATTAAGGGCCCCGAGAAACCCCGCCCCCATCATGGGAATGGCAGCCCTACAGGCTGGCCTGATTTTGTCAGATCTCAAAAGCTCAGCAGGGTCATCCCTGGTTAGTCCTTGGATGGGAGACTACCAAGGAAGCCCAGGGTTGCTACGCAGAGGCAGGCAATGGCAAACCACCTCTGAACGTCTCTTGCCTTGAAAGCTCTACGGGGTCACTATAAGTCAACTGCAACTTGACGACACTTTCCGCCACCACAAGGAATATTTCCCCATGACACTTTGGCTGTGTGACTGTTTCCAATTTTTGGAACCGCTTGGAGCCAGAGTTTCCTATTTCGGCTGCTTAGATGACTTGTTTCTCCCCTCTGGTCACCTCTGCCTAAGATCCTGGAGAGCTGCAAAGAGGGGCCGTGGCTCAGTGGTACAGCATCTGCTTGGCATGCAGAAGGTCCCAGGTTCAATCCCCAGCATCTCCAGTTAAAAGGACCAGGCAAGAGGTGATGTGAAAGACCTCCACCTGAGACCCTGGAGAGCTGTAGAGAGGGGCTGTGGCTCAGGGAAAGATCATCTGCTTGGCATGCAGAAGGTTCCAGGTTCAATCCCCGGCATCTCCAGTTAAAACGGCCAGGGAGTAGGTGATGGGAAAGACCTCCGCCTGAGACCCTGGAAAGCCATGGGGAGGGCCTGTGGCTCAGGGGAAGAGCATCTGCTTGGCATGCAGAAGGTTCCAGGTTCAATCCCCGGCATCTCCAGTTAAAACGGCCAGGGAGTAGGTGATGGGAAAGACCTCCGCCTGAGACCCTGGAAAGCCATGGGGAGGGCCTGTGGCTCAGGGGAAGAGCATCTGCTTGGCATGCAGAAGGTTCCAGGTTCAATCCCCGGCATCTCCAGTTAAAACGGCCAGGGAAAGACCTCTGCCTGAGACCCTGGAGAGCCACTGACAGTGTTTCATTTGTTAGAAGAAGGAGTGTGTATAAAGTGCTATATAGACACAGCTAACTTAGGGTGACCCCATAGGGGTGTCATGCCAAGAGACAAACAAGTGGCTTGTGATTGCCTGCCTCTGCATAGGAACCCTGGACTTCCTTGGTGGTCTCCTATCCAAGCAACAACCAGGGTTGACCCTGCTTAGCTTCTGAGATAGAAGCATAGAATCATAGAGTTTGAGGGGGCCATAGAGACCATCTAGTCCAACGCCCTGCCTGATGCAGGACCAGCCTAAAGCATCTCTGACAAATATTCGTCCAGCCTCTTCTTGAAAGCCGTCAGTGAAGGGGAGCTCACCACCTCCCGAGGCAGCTGATCCCACCTTTGAACCACTCTGTCCATGAAAAAGTGTTTCCTGATATCCAGCCGATACCTTTCTGCATGCTAACCAGGGTCGACCCTAC
Source organism: Gekko japonicus (assembly GCF_001447785.1). Lineage (NCBI taxonomy): Eukaryota > Metazoa > Chordata > Lepidosauria > Squamata > Gekkonidae > Gekko > Gekko japonicus. The sequence continues at coordinate 100,027 of NW_015176499.1, read as the reverse complement.
TCAGCTTCTGAGATCTGCCAAGTTCAGGGTAGCCTGGGCCATCCAGGTCAGGGCAGATGAACAGGGGTGTTTTCTCATTGCCTGCCTCTGCGTAGCCACCCTGGACTTCCTTGGTGGCCTCCCATCCAAGTACCAACCAGGGGTGACCTGCTTAGCTTCTGAGATCTGATGAGACTGGGCTAGACTGGGCCATCCAGATCTAAGCAAACATCATACAGAGGTGTTTTCCCGTTGCCTGCCTCTGCGTAGCCACCCTGGACTTCCTTGGTGGCCTCCCATCCAAGTACCAACCAGGGCTGACCCTGCTTAGCTTCTGAGATCTGATGAGACTGGGCTAGAGTGGGCCATCCAGATCTAAGCAAAAGTCATGCAGAGGTGTTTTCTCATGGCCTGCCTCTGCGTAGCCACCCTGGACTTCCTTGGTGGCCTCCCATCCAAGTACCAACCAGGGCTGACCCTGCTTAGCTTCTGAGATCTGATGAGACTGGTCTAGTCTGAGCCAACTTGATCAGGGCAATCAATGATCCCATAGGGCTTTCAAGACAAAGAGGCAAACAGAGGTGGTTTGCCATTGCCCGCCTCTGCGTAAGAACCCTGGACTTCCTTGGTAGTCTCCCATCCAAAGACTAACCAGGGTCAACTCTGCTTAGCTTCCAAGATCTAATGAGATTTAGGCTAGCCTGGGCCATCCAGTTCTGGGATTTAGGATACGCACTACCCGGAGGAGGTCAGGGCCCTGCAGGACCTTATGCAGTTCCTCAGGTCCTGTAAGACAGAGCTCTTCCGCCAGGCTTTCACATAGGGGCCGCCACTACCACTGCCACCAATGATGTGGACAACATTGGGGTTAAGGATGGCCCGGGAAGATCTGCCACAATTTTTGCGTGACTGATACCACCGGACTTACTTGTTTGGGATCGGCGAACCTAAACAGCATGATAAAAAGTAGAGACATCCCCCTGCCAACAAAAGTCCACATGGTCAAAGCAATGGTATTCCCAGTAGTCATGTATGGCTGCGAGAGTTGGACTATAAGGATGGCCGAGCGCCGAAGAATAGATTCTTTTGAACTATGGTGCTGGAGAAGACTCTTGAGAGTCCCTTGGACTGCAAGAAGATCCAATCAGTCAATCCTATAAGAAATCAACCCTGACTGTTCCCTGGAAGGCCAGATAATGAAACTGAAGCTCAAATACTTTGGCCACCAAATGAGAAGGGAGCACTCCCTGGAGAAGACGACCCTGATGCTGGGAAAGATTGAAGGTCAAAGAAGACGGGGACGGCAAAGGATGAGAGAGAACTGTCTGTTTACCATCATGGCATACATCCGGGGACCATCTTGTTTTAACTGAGGATTATTATTGTTGTGATTGATTGTTATTAATGGTTTTTTATTGTTTTTACCTTGTTTTATATGGGCTTTGCCCCTTGTAAGCCGCCCTGAGCCCGCTTTGCGGGGACGGTGGGATAAAAATCCCAATAAATAAATAAATAGATAGATAAGAGGCAGGTGTCTAAGTCTGACATGTTCCATATTGGTAGATGCTCCAGGGAGATGGTCGCTAGGCAAAATCCTTCAATTCTAATTTAGCAAAGTGGCCCCTCTAGATTCACCCCACAAATTAGGATGACGCCTAGAGATCTCTCACTATTACAGTTGATCTCCAGATGACCAAGAGCAGTTCCTTTGGAGAAAATGGCTGCTTTGGAGGATGGACTCTATGACCTTATATCCTGCAGAGGTCCCTCCCCTCCCCAAACTCCACCATGCCCAGGCTCTGCCCCCAAATCTCCAGGTATTTCCCAACCCGGAGCTGGCAAACACTTCTGCGAACAGACAATACCCACCACAGTGGGCCGAAGAAGGGCCCGGATTTTAATTTGGGAGTTGGCAGCATTTCTCTGAGGGAAGTGCTCCACGTTTTTCTCAATGACCATCATCATGGCCTTGAGGAGCTGCCCGAGAGTGTATTATTATTATTATTCCCATTAACATCCTTCTGGAACCCATACTTAAGATAATTTGCCATGGTAGACAATACACCACCGGACAACGGCTAAGTATTCGACTGTACAAATAAACGAGTCAACTCCATGACACAAACCACACAGTGGGAACCGTGGAGTTGCTTCATTTGACCTTCAAGACCCCAGAGCAATTTGATTAGTGGGACTCGATGCATTTCCTTTTCACACGGAGGGTCGTCCCTCCGATCTGGAACCCCTCCAGGGTCAACCGGAACAGGGGCTTTCTAGTAACTCTGGATTGTCAGTGGGTTAGACCAACGACACGGCGACCTCTTTGACCGGATCCTGGCGAATTCTGCCTTACCCCTTCCAGGAAGGACGGAGGAGCCGGAATGCATGCAAGCGTATCTGATAACGAGTTCATCAAACTTTGGAAGCCAGAACAAAACAGACGGGCTTAGAGGCTGGTTGGGAACAATTTGTTTTCTTGTTCGAAAATAAATAAAGGGTCTTTGTTTGGCTTTTTAAAATAAACACGAGTGACTGCATTAACTGGCATTCCCCCTTCTTAGGTTTCCCACCCCTTCTTCGGTTCTTCCTTTTCTTGTCATGTTGACTCCCAATCTCCCCCCCTTGTCAACATTTACAGTGCTGAGCTCCTAGGGCCAAGGATGCGTCCGTTTCTCCATTTCTGCTTACGTTGCTGTCTAAACCGGGGGTTCTCAAAATGGTGCTTGTGAGCAGTGTTCCCTCTAAGCTGGGTTAGTGTGAGCTAGCTCACAGTTTTTTAGCCTCCAGCTAACACATTTTTGTCTTAGCCCAGGAAGGATGGCTCCAGAGCAAACTAATCTATGCAGTAGCCAAATAGATCACTCACAACTTTAATGCCAGGAGCTCACAAAGTAGAATTCTTGCTCCCAAGACTCCACAGCTTAGAGGGAACATTGATTGTGAGTCCCATGGTGCCCACCAACTCCTTTCCAGTTTGGTGTCATGGTTAAGAGTGTGGACTCTAATCTGGGAGAACCGGGTTTGATTCCTCACTCCTCCACATGCACTCCATGAAATTGCTGAGCGGTCGGGTTAGAACGGATAAAAGGAAGTACTTCTTCACCCAAAGAGTGATTAACACATGGAATTCACTGCCACAGGAAGTGGTGGTGGCTACAAGCATGGACGGCCTCAAAAGGGAATTAGATAAGCATATGGAGCAGAGGTCCATCAGTGGCTATTAGCCACAAGGAATAGATAGGGACTCTGGGGCAAGTGATGCTCGGTCATCTTGGTGCTTGGGGGGGGGACAACAGTGGGAGGGCTTCTAATGTCCTGGCCCCACTGGTGGACCTCCTGATGGCACTGGTATTTCTGGCCACTGTGTGATACAGAGTGTTGGACTGGATGGGCCTTTGGCCTGATCCAACATTGGCATCTCTTATGTTCTTACGTTCTTATGCAGCTGCTGGTGTGACCTTGGGTCAGTCACAAGTTCTCTCAGAGCTGTTCTCTCAAGGGCAGCCCTCGAAAGAGCTCTCTCAGCCCCACCTACCTCACAGGCAGGGGCGGATGAAGGCTCACTGCTGCCCTAAGCCCTGACCAATCTTGGTGCCCCCCTCAATTCCACACACTGACCCAGTCCATTTTAGTGGTTGACCTGTCTGAGCAGGTATACAATGCAGGTTGCAGCAATGCAAAAATTTATTCATAGGATAACACAATAGACTGTACAAACTAAGTCAAGCTTGGCCTACATAAGGTTCTACAAAAATGCAATACAACATCTATTTTAATATTTCACAAGTTTTCACCCTTTCCCCCAACTTTGTGGTGCCCCCTTTGGCCCTGGTGCCCTAAGCACGTGCTTAGCCTGCTTAATGGTGAATCCACCCCTGCTCACAGGGTGTCTGTTGTGGGAAGGGAAAGGGAAAGGAGTTTGTAAGCCGCTCAGAGACTCCTTCGGATAGTGAAGGTCACCTTTCCTGGTTCTGCCCAAGTGTTTTTAGAAAATGGGCGGAGTCAGGTAGAGCTCTTGCCCAGCAAGGTTTCTGATTGGCCAGTGGAGATTTGATTGTGCAGGTTTTTTTAAAAAAATGTTTCTTTGGCATCAGCACCATAGCACAAAGATCATCACTGTCTGCGGTTCACTGCAGTTCACTGTGTGAACTGGAAAATCCAGTTGGAAAGTGCATTGAAAGTGGACAGAAAGTGGATTATTTAGTGTGCGTGACCTTAGCCACTGTGTGACTGAAGGTACGCAACGGCAGCCATTTTGTGGCTGGCTCCGTCTCCTTGGGCAGCCATTTCCTGGCAGCCATTTTGTGGCTGGCTCCGTCTCCTTGGGCAGCCGTTTCCTGGCAGCCATTTTGTGGCTGTGTCCACCACGCCGTGTCAGAAACCCAAAGGTGCCTGTAAGGCCAAAAAGACTGGGGATTCCTGCTCTAAATTAGGATATACACCACTGGTTCTCAAACTGTGGTTTGCAACTTACTTGTAGGCTGGTCACAGAGACCTGTGCTGTGTGGATTCAACTTTGCCCTTCAGTGCAGCAAGTTATGGTGTAATCACCTGAGGAATGACCTCCCCAGAACAGACTGAGGTGCTACGGATGCCATGGCAACCACAGAATCCCATCCTGCCGAGACGTCTTGTAGAAGGACATCTGGACTCCTTGTGAAGCCTGCTGGGTTGTGGCAGTTACCCTGGTTTCTGCCATACCTCAGCGTAAGCTGGGATGCACAGATGTCTTGGGGGAGATATTCATTGCATCTATGAATACGTAGCAATATTGCAATATATTTAGTAATATTGAAATCGAAATGCAAAATAGAAGCCTGTTCTAAGAACATAACAAGAGCCCTGCTGGGTCAGACCAGGGAGGGTCCATCTAGTCCAGCATCCTGTCTCACACAGGGGCCAACCAGTTCCT
>NW_015176499.1:94720-94966 GCF_001447785.1 Gekko japonicus | reverse complement strand
TCCTGTCTCACACAGGGGCCAGCCAGCTCCTCTGGAGGGCCAACAACAGGGCAGGGAGGCCGAGGCCTTCCCCTGAGAAGAACCTCAGAAGAGCCCTGCTGGGTCAGACCAGTGAGGGTCCCTCTAGTCCAGCCTCCTGTCTCACACAGGGGCCAGCCAGCTCCTCTGGAGGGCCAACAACAGGGCAGGGAGGCCGAGGCCTTCCCCTGAGAAGAACCTCAGAAGAGCCCTGCTGGATCAGACCAG
>NW_015176499.1:74139-93658 GCF_001447785.1 Gekko japonicus | reverse complement strand
CCTCCTCGTGGAGATCTTGCTCTGCGCACAGGGCTTTTTTTTCTGGGGGAAAGCACCAGAATGCAGTTCCGGAACCTCTTCAACAAAATTCTTTTAAAAATGTCTAAAAGTCTGTGAGTTTTCAGGATACACACTGACAGGGCTTTTTTTGTAGAAAAAGCCCAGCAGGAACTCATTAGCATAATAGGCCACACCCAACAGCAGAAACGTATTAGCATATTATGCCACACCCCTGACAAAGCAGCTCATTAGCACATTGGGCCACACCCCCGTGTTACCAGAAGTGTGCTCATCCAGCCACACCCACCTTTTGCTTCTTATCCTGTTTACCTTGTTTGTTGTCAAAACCCAGGGCCTTTTTTGTAGCAGGGACTCCTTTGCATGTTAGGCCACACACCCCTAATGTAGCCAATCCTAATGAGTTCCTGCTGTTGGGTGTGGCCTATTATGCTAATGAGTTCCTTCTGGGCGTGGCCAACTCGGGAGCCAGCCAGAACTCCGTTCCTGTGCGCTCCTGCCCAAAAATAGCCCTGCACACTGAAAACTTCATTTCCCTCTTGAGAGTTCCGCCCTGTTCTGGGGACAAAATGGGAGAGAGGGGAGCTGTGTGTCGCTCTGAGCTCTTGGGAGTATAAAATCTGCCTCAGACGGATGACCTGTCCTGCTTCTTCTCGTTCGCCAATGGTGCCCCGAGCAGAAATGAGCAGCAAAATGATCGACTTCGACACCTTCCTGCCGATGCTCCAGCACGTCGCCAAGACCAAAGACACCGGGACCTTTGAAGACTTTGTGGAAGGCCTGCGGGTTTTCGACAAGGAAGGGAACGGCACCGTCATGGGGGCCGAGCTCCGCCATGTGTTGGCAACTCTCGGTAAGCAAACGCGGGCATAGGAAAGGACAGTGGAGGGCGACCAAGATGATTGGGGGGTTGTTGGAGCACCCCCCTATGGGGAAAGGTTGGAGAGTCAGAGAGTCCAATCAGATGGCTCTTTAGATCCGCGCGAGGCACGATCCTCACGGATCTAAAGGTAATGTTCAGACACAAACATCTGGGAAATGTCCCTCTTCCGTGGGCATCCCGTTTTGCCACGCTTCGGAGCCGTGCTTAAAAGATAGCACTTTAAATCTGTGGTTTTCCATTACCTGCAGGACAACTGCAGACTTTCACCCGTCTGATAGTTCCACCAGCACAGAATCCTCCCGTCGGGGTGGTCTGACGACAGACCATCCCGAGCGGGCGCCATTTTAAAAAATCTCTACACCTGTGTGGATCAGAAAGGACGTGCTGTCATGCCTATGCACATGCGCAAAATTTTTTGTTTGTTTTTTTAAAAAACCCTCCAGGATTTCTGGACAAACTGGCCTGGAGAAAAGGGCCATGAGAACTAAGCACTGATGCACAACCCTGCCTGCCCTCCCTCTCATGATCTGCCAAAGTTCACAGAATCAGCATTGCTGTCAGATGGTCATCCTTCTTCTTCTTCTTCTTCTTCTTCTTCTTCTTCTTCTTCTTCTTCTTCTTCTTCTTCTTCTTCTTCTTCTTCTTCTTCTTCTTCTTCTTCTGGGGAAACCCCCGCTTTGGAGGCCCGATTTCTGCCGCGGTGGAATTGGGACCCGGGGGGGAATTCCACCCCCCGAAGCTGCGTCACCAGAGGTGACGCATGACGTAGAGCATGTTGGGGGTGTGGCCCAGATCGTCAGGGGGAAAACCATATGGTGTGTGACGCACGTCCCGCAGCAGCTCCTGGACCGAGGCAACGCTCCCCCGCCGGTGAGTCAGAATGACTTGGCAACCCTAGATCACAAGGACACATCTGGCAAGCGTAGCACACCCATCACCAACCTGTAGCGTCCACCCAAAGATCCGTAGCTTAAAAATACCCGGGAAAGCCTACTAGCAAATGGTTTGCTATGGGCCATCGACGAAATACCTACGTGTGATCGCTCAAGCACGCTCCTCTCGCCCTGTTGACGCGCGCTGAAAACACGGTCCAACAAACAAAACCCCACTTTGCCGCCACGGCATCTAATCGCGTTCTGGCGCGCTAAATTGCGCTGGTGTGAAAAGCCACGCCTCCCCCCCCCGCATCATCTGGCCTGTGTGACTGGGGCCATTGTTATAGTTGGGTTTGCCTGTGTCCTTTATAAAGTCTATAATCTCCAGTACTTGGTGTTACATTTCATGGCAAACATGGCCTGGCCCAACAAAGTGACATTTCTGTCAGATCCCATCTGGCCCTCATAACAAATGAGTTTGACACCCCTGATTAGTTTGCCTAGCCCCTGGGAATAATGTTTGTGGAATGGAAGAAGGAAAACTTTACACCATGCCTAAAGATCAGAAAATCTAAAATGGATAGCTGCTGCTGCGGCGGCATTATGTCTTAACCTTTTTTGGTCGGGAGTGATGACATTGCCTGTGAGATCAGTGTATACATATGCACTGCACCAAGCGACGAAACAAAAGCTGGGGTTAATTCCTAATAAGAGAGGCAACAAGGCCCGAGTGTGTCTCTCAGCTATCCTCCCTGACCTGGAAACATGCCCTGCCCCCTTTGTGCCAGAGAGGGCATACGCAGAACCCAGGGTTGCCAACTCTGGGTTAGGAAATTCCTGAAGATTTGGGGGCGGAACCAGGGGAGGGCAGGGTTTGAGGAGGGAAGGGAACCTCGGTGGGCTATCACCTTCTAGCCCCCACCTTCCAAAGCAGCCATGTCCTCTAGGGGACCTCATCTCTGTCATCTTGAGCTCCGTTTTAATTCGAGTTCTCCAGGCCCCACCTGGAGGTTGGCAAGCCTACCAGCTCTTGTCCAACATCATGGATCCATTTTAATTGGCCCTTTAGACCCTTGAACTGAGCCCAGCCACCTCTATAAATAATAGCAAGGAACCCATTTGCATTGCCTAAAAGTGGCTGAAATGTCGTGCCTCTGTGCTGACGATATCCCAACTCAATTGTCCCTAAAGGCCTCATCCAGACCCAATCTAAGGTCTGGTTTAGACTGTTGAAGTGTATCAGGATGTGCCAAAAATAAATCTGTTGACTGGATTGTTTCCAGATCTGACCACAGGGAAGGGTCTGCTCAGCCCCTGTTGACCACACGTTCCCCTCGGAGCCGATTTGTGCCAGCTCAGGGGCTAAGAGGTTGTTTGTCTCGAAAAGACGAATCCTTTGCCAAGACTATTTTTGGGGCTGGATGTGATGTACGGCCCTGACCTGGCTGGCCCAGGCCAGCCTGATGTCATCGGATCTCGGAAGCTAAGCAGGGTCAGTTCTGGTTCGCACTTAGAAGCAGAGACCACCAAGGAAGAGTCTGCAGAGGAAGGCCATGGCCGACTACCTCTGCTTCTCCTTTGCCTTGAAAGTCCCTTGCTGGGGTCCCCATAAGTCTTGGATGGGAGACCACCAAGGAAGGCTCTGCAGGGGAAGGCAATGGCAGACCACCTCTGCTTCTCCCTTGCCTTGAAAGCCCCTTGCTGGAGTCACCATAAGTCTTGGATGGGAGACCACCAAGGAAGGCTCTGCAGTGGAAGGCAATGGCAGACCACCTCTGCTTCTCCCTTGCCTTGAAAGCCCCTTGCTGGAGTCACCATAAGTCTTGGATGGGAGACCACCAAGGAAGGCTCTGCAGTGGAAGGCAATGGCAGACGAAAGCCCCTTGGCTGAGGTCTCCATAAGTCTTGGATGGGAGACCACCAAGGAAGACTCTGCAGAGGAAGGCCATGGCCATCCACCTCTGCTTCTCCCTTGCCTTGAGAGCCCCTTGCTGGGGGTCTTCTTAAGTCCTAGATGGGATACCGCCAAGGATAACTCTGCAGAAGTTATATGGGGATTCGATGCAACGAACATGAAATTGAGCCAACTTCAGAGAACGGCGGAAGACAGGAGGGCCTGGCGGGAGATGATCCATGGGGTCGCGAAGAGTCGGACTCGACTGTGTGACTGAACAACAACAATGAGGTACTATGGGGAATGTGTGTTTCTACGTTCTCTGCTTTTCTGTTCCAGGGGAGCGGCTGACCGAAGAGGAGGTCGACAAGCTCATGGCTGGCCAAGAAGATTCAAATGGCTGCATCAACTATGAAGGTCAGGATCGGGAAACGGAAGACCATTGTTTTTTATTGGGTTGCCAACTTCCGGGTGGGGACTGGAGATCCCCTGGAATCACAATCGATCCTCAGACTGCAGAGATGAGTTCCCCTTGAGAAGGTGACTGCTTCAGAAGGCAGAATCTATGGCCATCTGCCCCACCGAGGTCCCTTCGCTTTCCAAACCCCACCCCCTCAAGTTCCACACCCAGATCTCCAGCTATTTCCCAAGTGGGAGTTGGCAACCCAATGGTTTGGGTTCTGTTCAGTAGTGGCAAGGGATGTCCCACTCCAGCCAGGAGAAGGCCTAAGAGGGCTACGATGCTGGGAGAACCAGACTTTGGAGTGGGAGTCAAGGGCCCTGTCTCAGACTCAGCAGTGGAGGTTGTACTACAGGTTATGGCTTTGCATTTGAAGTATTTTAGAGGCAGCGTGGTAGAGTGGTTAGAGCACTAGCCTAGGATCTAGGAGACCCAGGCCTGAATCCTCAGTCTGCCATGGAAACCGGCTGAGAGATCTTGCACCCGTATACCCTATCAGTGAATGTGAATTTATTTATTTATTATATTTATTATTTTAATTTATAGTCCACCCTCCCTGCAAGCGGGCTCAGGGCGGCTCACAAACAGGGCGTAAGCCAATACATAAAACAGATTAAAACCACATAAAACAATCAATACAATACTACAACATTCATAAAGTGCTCTAGATGTTTCGGAACAATCTTCCGTGAAAGATTAGCGTCTTGAAGATGGTAACTACCAATCGGTGATGTCAGTTCCACGCGACACTGTCTTTCTCTCTTCTCAGGGCCAGTTGGAACTGATGTTCAAGTAGTATCATTGGTGATAATGGTGGGCAGCTCCTAATTGAAAGCCTGATGGAAGAGCTCCGTCTTACAGGCCCTGTGGAACTGCGAAAGGTCCCGCAGGGCCCGGGTCTCTTCCGGGAGCTCAGTCCACGAGGTAGGAGCCGCCACCGAAAAAGCCCTGGCCCTGGTTGCAGCCAGCCTAGCCTCCTTGGGGCCTGGGATCGCCAGGAGATGTTGCATCCCTGATTCTTCCCAATGGGGTAAAGATTTATTTATATAGAATCATAGAATCACAGAGTTGGAAGGGGCCTCCAGGGTCATCTAGTCCAACCCCCGGCACAATGCAGGAAATCCACAAGTAACCCCAGTGACCCCCTCCTCCATGTTCAGAAGAGGACAAACAACCTCCAGGATCCCCGGCCGAACTGGCCTGGAGAAAAAAGGCTTCCTGACCCCAAAGTGGCGATCAGCATTTCCCTGTGGGGTGTCAAAAAGGGCCACGAGAACTAAGCACTGAGGCAACCCTTCCTGCCCTCCCTACCACGATCTGCTTGAGTTCAATTCAGGTATACTCTTCCTTTCTCTCCTAACGGGGACCCAGCCCGTTTACAGCCTTCTCCTCTCCGGCATTTCATCATCACTACCAGTGTTCCCTCTAGGCTGAGTTAGTGTGCGCTAGCTCACAGTTTTTTTAGCCTCCGGCTCACACAGTTTTGTCTTCGCTCAGGAAGGAGGGCTCCAGAGCAAACTAATCGATGCAGGAGCCAGATTGCTTGCTCACAACTTGAATGCCAGTCGCTCACAAAGTAGAACGTTTGCTCACAAGACCGCACAGCTTAGAGAGAACATTGCCTGAGCTGGGTTAGAGCGGAGGGAGCGTGACTGGCCTAAAGTCACCCAGTGAGTTTTCACGGCACAATTGGGGATTCGAACCTGGGTCCTCCCGGACCCTAGTCTGGCACACTGCCTCTCCAGTTCCCCTGGCCATTTCAGGCCAGGCAAAAGGCATGAGGGAAAAGAGATTGTCCTTCCTCCCTGAACACCGTGTCCCAGTCTAAATTGGGCTCCTGCATGCCTGGGAAAATAGTTCCCAGTGGGGAAATTCTGGTGTACCTCTGATCGAAATTCCTCATGCTGGACCTGGACATGATCCAAGGACTGTGAAACATGTGGTGTTAGGCTTGGGATCTGGCGAACTTGGGGCTCTAGTAGTCTCTGGGGTGGACGATCCTGGCTCAGGGTTCGTATCGGGCCACTCCTCGCTAAAGAGATCCGGTTCACAACAGAACTTTGAGCTGAGCTGTGGACGGTTGAACTGGAAGCGGTCAGCCCTTGAGGTTGGGGAGAGGGACTCGGAATGGTGCAGGATTCAGATCCATTTAAGTCTTGGGCAACGAGGGACTGAGGGGTGACATGATCGAGGTTTATAAGATTATACGTGGGATCGAGCAGGTAGAGAAAGAGGTACTTTTCTCCCTTTCTCACAATACAAGAACTCGTGGGCACTCCATGAAACTGCAGAGCGGTCGGGTTAGAACGGATCAAAGGAAGTCCTTCTTCACCCAAAGAGTGATTAACACATGGAATTCACTGCCACAGGAAGTGGCGGCGGCTACAAGCATGGATGGCTTCAAGAGGGAATTAGATAGGCATATGGAGCAGAGGTCCATCAGTGGCTCTTAGCCACAAGGTATAGATAGGGGCTCTGCGGCAAGGGATGCTCTGTCTTCTTGGTGCTTGGGGGGAGGCAACAGTGGGAGGAATTCTGGAGTTCTGGCCGCACTGGTGGACCTCCTGATGGCACCTGGTATTTCTGGCCACTGTGTGACACAGGCCCTAGTCACACGGGCTGGATATCGCGGGGGGGGGGCGGTAGCATGGCTAATTGCCCCGAAGGAAACTAACATGTGGCCGCCCGAGCACACGTCCCAGTCGAGGTCCCGTGGTTCGGGGGAAATGACGATCAGACAGGTATCCTGCAGCGCGGCACAGAAGCCACGCCGCATGATCGCACTAGCAATCGCTCTTTGTGTGCATGCGCTGTTGGGCGCTGTTGCGCAACCTGCGGAGACGAACAGCGGCGGGAGCCAGATGTCACGTAAGTCCACCGGGAACACGATCAGACGCCCGCTCTTGGCCCATGGTTTCAGGAAACTAGTACCTCGTAGGTACTAGTTTTTAACTCCGCACCTTCGGCGGGGAGCCACAGGTTCGCCACGGGAGCATTGCACTTCCCAGATGTTGCGGTGAGATCGCGCCCGGAAAATTTGCGGGACTCCCGTGCCTCTCCCGTAGCAACTTTGCCATGTGACTGGGACCACAGAGTGTTAGACTGGATGGGCCTCTGGCCTGATCCAGCATTGGCATCTCTTATGTTCTTATGTTCTTATGTTCTCCCTCTAAGCTGTGGAGCCTTGTGAGCAAAAATTCTACTTTGTGAGCTACTGGCACTAAAGTTGCGGGCAAGCGATTTGGCGACTGCATGAATTAGTCTGCTCTGGAGCTCTCCTTCCTGAGCTAACACAAAAATGTGTGAGCCAGAGGCTAAAGAACTGTGAGCTAGCTCACACTAACTCAGCTTAGAGGGAACACTGGTCTTGGGGAGAGAAACTGGCCCATCCCTACCTAGGGTTGCCAATTTCCAGGTGGGGAACGGAGATCTCCTCGAATTACAACTGATCTCCAGATGAAAGAGATCAATTCCACTGGAAAGAAACGGGTTGCTTTGGAGGAGGGAATAAATGGGATTACATCCCCCTGAGGCCCCTTCCCTCTTTAGACCGTCCCTCCCAAGGCTGCACCCCAGGGATACCGTCAGCCATTCCTGACACTTTGTCAGGGTCCTTAGTCAGGTTACACAACACAGGGCTTCATGAGAAGATAACTGTTTATTGGTAGATCCAGAACTAGAGACACGTGTACAGCTTGTGTCAGGAATGGCTGATGATACAAGGGCCACTGACTATATACTAGAATCAAACATTCCCCTGGTAAGCATAAACCAATGGATACATTTCACATGCATGGGCAAAGCAAGCAGGCAAGCAAAAGCCGTTAGCTTTCCCAGCCGAAAAACCACGGCTGGAACACCTACAAGGTCAAGCATAAGATAACATACAGTTGGTGAGCCAGGGAGAGCCGAGACAGAAAAGGGAGGGTACCCCTCCACATTCCAGACCTATGACAGGGCTACCTGGCAGGTGGGGCTTTTGGGGGCTTCGCCCCCTTTCTTAAAGGCACATCCCCACAAGAATTTCTCTTGTAAATGCTTATTTCAAAACATTTTTAAAGGCATGTGCTCCTTTAAGCAGAGTGGGGTGCTGTAGTTGACTAATCCCCGCACTGAGCAAGGGGGTTGGAGTAGGTAACCTCTAGGGTCCCTTCTAACTCCATGTCAAGAAATTGGTCTCCTTTAAGAGAGTTTTTCTGCCTAAGTGTTAGCTTCCTTGACTCTAGAAGTCATCACTCCCAGCTGCCAGCTGGTACTCAGAATTGTTGCTTAGGCTGGCGGATGTGATTAACTTGCAGCAGCTGCGGACTGTCATCTTAAGTGGTTGAACACTTGCAATTTAGAGATCTATCCTGGTCACAACTTCCTATTGGATACATGGCTTTTCTTTCTGCATTGAGAACTTCAGCCCCACCAGAGCAAAAATTGCCCCACAAGCCATACAATCCTGGCTACGGGCCTGCTGCACCCACTAATCTCCAGGAATTTCCCAACCCAGAGCTGGTAAACATATCCAGAGCAGCTCTGTTTCCTTCTTGGGCTGATAAGCTACTGAGGTTAAAAATTATTCTTTTTTTCTCCTTTTTTATTCCAGCTTTTGTGAAGCACATCATGGCCAGCTGAACGCCAGGTAGGCTGACATAACAGTCACACTATTATTCTTTCTGGAGGGATCCTCAATACATGATTAACCCGTCCTGTGTGTGGATATCAAGCAACTGATGGGCAGCTACAGGGAGGGAACTTCCTGAGTATTTCAGATGAGGGTCTTTGAAATTTAATGGAGAGAGAAGAAGGAGAGATTGGATTTATACCCCCACCCTTCACTACCTGAAGGAGTCCCAGAGCGGCTTACAATCCCCTTTCCCTTCCCCTCCCCACAGCAGACACCCTGTGAGGGAGGTGGGACTGAGAGAGCTCTCCCGAGAACTGCCCTTGAGAGAATAGCTCTGAGAGAACTTGTGACTGACCCAATGTCACACCAGCAGCTGCGTGTGGAGGAGTGGGGGATCAAGCCTGGTTTCCCCAGATTAGAATCCGTGCTCCTAACTACTACACCAAACTGGCTCTCAAACAAAATCTCCTTCAAGGAAACGCTCCCTGGAGTTACCGTCCACTGAGGTCTCCTGTGGTTTTTGCTGCCAGACAAAAAGCCGCTCAGATTTCATCCTGTGCCAGTACGGTGGCCAGCCTCCAGGTAGGCTCTGGAGATCCCCCCCAAATTACAGCTGATCTCCAGAATGCAGAGATCAGTTCCCCTAGAGAAAAAGGCAGCTTTGGAGGAAGGACTCTATGGCATGATATCCCACTGAGGTTCCTTCTCTCTCCAAACCCTGTCCTCCTCAGGCTCCACCCCCAAATCTCCAGCGGCTAACTGACCTTTGCTTGCTGATTTAGAGCTGGAGGATGGAGGTGATTTGGAACCAGCTTTTGGCATAAGTCCTGGCATGCCTGCACTGCACCCCATTTTCCTGCTGGTCGGCTTCTGTCGATGCTGGACTGGCTATGCAAGGCCCCTCCTCCTCTGAGGAGTCCTCACTGTCGCTGAGCCTGGCTGACCCATGACAACAGCTTTTGTCAGACAAAAGGCTTGAGGGTAGGGTCACCAACCTCCAGTGGGGCTTGGAGATCTCCTGGAATTAAAAGTGATCTCCAGACTACAGGGATCACTTCCCCTGGGGGGAAAAATGGCTGCTTTGAAGGGGGGGAGTTTATGGCATTATACCGCACTGAGGTCCTGCCCCACCCCAAACCCCACCCATCCCAAAGTCCACCCATAAATATCCAGGTATTTAGCTGCTTATAGCCGCCACCACCTTCTGTGGCAGTGAATTCTATGTGTTAATGACTCTTTGGGTGAAGAAGTACTTCCTCTTATCCGTTCTAACCCGACCGCTCAGCGATTTCATGGAGTGCCCACAAGTTCTTGTATTGTGAGGAAGGGAGAAAAGTACCTCTCTCTCGACCTGCTCGATCCCATGCATGATCTTATAAACCTCGACCATGTCACCTCTCAGCCGTCGTTTCTCCAAGCTAAAAAGCCCCAAGCGCTTTAACCTTTCATCATAGGAAAAGTGTTCCAACCCTTTTATCATTCGAGTTGCCCTTTTCTGCACTTTCCCCAGTGCTATAATATTCTTTTTGAGGTCAGGGGGCCTGGCCCCCAGACGCCCCACTGTAGCTACTGGCCTGCTTGGTGGCCTCCCTTTCAAGTGCTAACCAGGGCCAACCCTGATTAACTTCTGAGATCTGATAAGATCCGGCTAGCCTGGCCGTCCTTCCAGCCCTCTGCATTCCAACCCACCCTCTGTCCGGAAACGTAGCTCCAGAGGTCCGTTGCACTAAACCCCAGCGTCCCCATCACAACTCAAACTCCCCTACAATGACCGATAAGCTTCCTATTCCTCCCTTCGAGAGGATTAAAAAAGAGGAATGCAGCCTGCCGATGTAGAATAAAGATGCGAGTATATATCTTTTGAGCTCTTGGGAAAAACGTAACCCGGGGACCGAGCAAGCCATCTATCTTGTGAGCAAAAGGGGGGGGGGGAGGGTCTTAGATAAACGGAGAAAAAAAGTTTGAACTCTGCCTTACTAGTTCCTGTTTTCCTCTCCTCTTGTTCGCTTTATCTTCTCCTGTGTCCTGATCTTGTTTATTTAGTGGGATCTGAAATTATCGGAGCTGTAGCCACAGGCCCTTCAAAAACAGAAGGGTTTGTTTTTTGTTGTTTTAGCTGTTTGCCAGAGCCCCAGAGAGTAGCGGGTAATCCCAACACACACACACCCAGACTTTTGTCCCACAATGTCCAGCGCACCATTGACGACACGGATAGCTTTCTTTTCCTCGTAGCAAGTTTCCACATCTTTGGGACATCTTGTTGCTTCTCTTCTGACAACGGGTTTGTTGTCAGCCTTAGAGTTTGTTAGGACTCTTCTGGAATTAGGGGAATGTAAGAACATAAGTGTGTGTCTAATCTGGGAGAACCAGGTTTGGTTCCCCACGCCTCTGCATGCAGCAGCTGGATGACCTTGGGCAAGCCATAATCCTGTCAGAGCTGTTCTCTTAAGGGCAGTTCCCGGAAAAGCTCTCTCAGCCCCACCCACAGGGTGTCAGTTGTGGGGAGGGGAAGGGGAAGGAGTTTGTAAGTCGCTTTGAGACTCCTCCGAATAGTGAAGGGCAGGGTGTAAATCCAATATCTTCTTTTTCTTCTGAATCCTTGGACTACCCAGGCCCTTGACTAGGACTTTTTGTTGTTGTTCCGGGGGGGCATTTAAATGTTTAAGGGGGCAGTTAAATTACAGTTCATTAAATTAACCTGAATCCCTGTCTCTAAAGGGGGAGGCTCCGAGCATATTTCCCAGAAGCTCACGGGAATGCTTTTGAAAGACTCACCATGACCTAGGTGGTATACTGCAGGACCGGGCTGGGAAACAACCCGCCCCGCAAAAAGGTTTCTGGCATGGCTATTTGTGGGGCAGGGCTTTTAATTAAGGGGGCGGGGCCCCAAATGCCCACTGTAGCTACAGGCCTGGGACGACCCCTCTCCATCTCTCCTGAACTCAGTTTTGGGACGGTTCTGGCCACAGAGTAGGGGGTCACTGTCAGTGTTCCCTCTAAGCTGAGTTAGTGTGAGCTGGCTCACAGTTTTTTAGCCTCCGGCTCACACATTTTTGACTTAGCTCAGGAAGGATGGCTCCAGAGCAAACTGATTTATGCAGTATCCAAATGCCTCGCTCACAACTTTAATGCCAGCGGCTCACAAAGTAGAATTTTTGCTCACAAGACTCCGCAGCTTAGAAGGAACATTGGTCACTGTATGTGTGGGAGGAGGTAACTGTGAACTTCCTGCATTGTGCAGGGGGTGGGACTAGAGGACCTTTCTTGTTCCTGCCAGCTCTATATTTTGGTGCTTGTGCATTCACTCACAGCCCACACACACAGCCTCCTTCCTTGGCTCTCCTCCTCCCAGAGGTCACAAAGTCCTGATAATATGCAACCATTCGCTACATTCTCTGCATAGTGTATTGTTGGATCCCGCTCCCAGAGTCAATCGCTACTCTGGTTCACATGCTGTTCCAGTTATATAACGTTCCCCTTTGGTATCGGCATTCTTCCCAGAGTGGGTCCTCTGTGACTCCTGGCCCTGAGCGATTTGGAGACGATACAAACTGCAGGCATCAAACCCAACCCTCCCCCCCATCTCATCTAAATAAATAAATCTCCTGCCATTCCGTGTCCGGCTGAAATGATTTATTAGGATCTTCACGATAGTCTTTTCATCCTGAGCATGTCCGGAAGGTTTCAGATTTCCAACAAATTTAGGGGAAACGGGAGGGCCACCAACTGTTCATTTTTAAGAAGACTGATACGCAGCATGGGACCTGGCAATGTGGTGTTGCCAATCCCCAGGTGGGACCTGGAGATCTCCTAGGATTCCAACTGACCTCCAGGCTACAGAAATCAGCTCCCCTGGACAAAGCGTCTACTTTGGCGGATGCGCTCTATGGCATTATCCCTGCTCTTATTTTCATGTGCCCGCCCCCTGGGCTCTTTACTGCCGCAGCTCCGCTCCTGTGCGCTCCTGCAGGAAATGACCCCTGGGGCTTTTCGCTCTAGGTAGGGAAATACCTGGAGATTTTGGGGGTGGAACTTGAGGCGGGCAGGGCTTGGGGAGGGGAGGGACTTAAATGAGGTGTAATGCAATAGAACACACCTGACAAAGTGGCCATTTTCTCCAGGGGGAACTGATTTCTGGCGCCCGGGGGCCAGTTGTAATCTCGGGAAATCTCCAGCCACCCCCTGGAGATTGGCAACACTGCCAGCGTGTCCCAAGCCACATCAAATCCTATGATTGCAGGGATTCAGCCAATCTGCATCATTCATAATTAGAAGAAGAAGAAGAAGAGATTGGATTTATACCCCGCCCTTCACTTGGAGTCTCAGAGCGGCTTACAAACTCCTCTCCCTTCCCCTCCCCACAAGACACCCTGGGAGGTGGGTGGGGCTGAGAGAGCTCTTGACAGAAACGGCTCTTTTTCAAGGACAGCTGTGCCAGAGCTTGTGACTGACCCAAGGTCACACCAGCAGGTGCAAGTGGATGAGTGGGGAATCAAACCCGGTTCTCCCAGATTAGAGTCCACGCACTTAACCACTACACCAAACTGGAGGAGGAGGAGAAGAGATTGGATTTATACCCCACCCTTCACTACCCAAAGGAGTCTCAGAGCGGCTTACAAACTCCTTCTCCTCCCCCTCCCCACAACAGACACCCTGTGAGGTAGGCGGGGCTGAGAGAGCTCTGACAGAAACAGCTCTTTTTCAAGAACACCTCTTATCAGAACTACGGCTTGCCCAAGGTCATCCAGCCAGGTGCAAGTGGAGGAGTGGGGAATCAAACCCGGTTCTCCCAGATTAGAGGCCGCACACTTCACCACGACACCAAACTGGTTAATTCTGGTGCGGCGGCTTGTAGAGAGACGTGATCGTCCATGCAGATTCTCTTGGGAGAATCTCAGACTTCTCATCGCTGTCGGTTCGATTCAGAACTCCGTTCCCATTTATATACATTTCATTCCTCCCCTTTCGTGAATTAAGACCATAAGGTTTGCTTTAGCGTTTGCATTAGTTTCTCTTCCCCCGTATTGAATTTTCCCATTAAATCCACACATGTTAATGCTATTTTTTTTTAACATGTAACATATTCTGGCCATATGGATGGTATAAATATAGCACTAAAAGAAAAGAAAAAAACCTGGGGACTCCCGCAAGGCGGGGAAAAATGGAATTGCTTGCAGTAAGCAGATGGAAACAAAACGGGTCATATTCCTACTTCTCTGGCTACAGTTGCCAAATCTGGGTGGGGAAATACCTGGAGACGGGGAGGAGCGGAACCTGGGGAAGGCGGAGCTTCGGGGGGCGGGACCTCAGCTGGGTAGAATGCCATAGAGTCCACCCCCTAGAGCAGCCATTTCATCTCTGTCATCTGGAGATCATAGAAGAAAAAGAAGAAGAAGGAGAAGGAGAAGAAAGAGGAGAAGGAGAAGAAGAAGGAGAAGGAGGAGAATGAGGAGAAGGAGGAGGAGAAGAAAGAGTAGGAGAAGAAGAAGGAGGAGGAGAACAAGGAGGAGAAGGAGGAGGAGGAGAAGAAAGAGCAGGAGAAGAAGAAGGAAGAGGAGAAGAAGGGGGAGGAGGAGAAGGAGGAGAAGGAGGAGAAGGAGGAGAAGGAGGAGAAGGAGGAGAAGGAGGAGAAGGAGGAGAAGGAGGAGAAGGAGGAGAAGGAGGAGAAGGAGGAGAAGGAGGAGAAGGAGGAGAAGGAGGAGAAGGAGGAGAAGGAGGAGAAGGAGGAGAAGGAGGAGAAGGAGGAGGAGGAGGGGGAGGGGGGGAGGAGATTAGATTTATACCCTGCTTGCCAGTTTGGTGCCAGTTTTGTGTAGTGGTTAAGTGCACCGAGTCTAATCTGGGAGAACCGGGTTTGATTCCCCACTCCTCCACTTGCACCTGGCGTATGACCTTGGGAAAGCCAAAGTTCTGGCACAGCTGTCCTTGAAAAAGAGCAGTTTCTGTCAGAGCTCTCTCAGAACCACCTTCCTCACAGGGTGTCTGTTGTGGGGAGGGGAAGGGAAAGGAGTTTGTCAGCCGCTCTGAGACTCCCTTCGGTAGTGAAGGGCGGGGTATAAATCCAATCTCCTCCTCTTCTTCTTCACTCGGAGTCTCAGAGCGGCTTACAAACTCCCTCCCCCTCTCCTCCCCACAACAGACACCCCCTGAGGCAGGTGGGGCCAAGAGAGCTCTTCGGAGAACTGCTCTTGAGAGAACAGCTCTGAAAAAACTGTGGCTTCCCCCAGGTCATCCAGCAGCTGCAAGTCATCCCATCTCCCAGATCAGAGTCCGCACACTCAACCATTGCACCAAACTCATGGGAGATCTCCAGGCCCCACCTGAAGGCTGGCAACCCTATCCCTAGCACAGGCCTCCCGCCTATCTCTGAAGCCATCTGGATTGCAAAGCTGGTCTTCTCTACCTTTCGCTAAAACAACAGAATCTCATTCGGAAGCAACCCCCGTGGAAATCTCGTGAAATGTTTTCACCGCCAGTCTGTTGACTTTTGTTTGTTCACCTGTGCTTGTTTCTCACTCTTCAATCATGTTTTTTTTGTTTTGTTTTTTAGGATATGATGCACCACAACGGGATGGAGCTGGGTTAAAAGGCTTGGCTTTCGACAACAGCAGAATCGATCCAGGATGGATACTCAGATATTTCTCTCTCTCTCTCATGCTGGAATGGGGATTCCTCCATGCCTTTCTCTCTCTCTCACCGGGATCCCTGCGCCTTCTGCAGGGCTCCTCCTGCGACCTCAAACAGCCTCTCTTGAACCATCCAAACCTCAACTGACATCTGCCCCACCCCGGCCCCTGACTCCATCCCACCCCCATTCATTTGGGAGTCCTCGCCCTCTGCCTTCATCCCAACCTCGCCCTCTGAGCTGGATATTGTGACTTCAGCGTTCCCCAGAGAACACTGTCTGCATGTAAACTGAAATCCTAGTAGTTACTATTAGTAGTAGTGTGGTAGTAGATAACTACTATTAGTAACATTGTAGTAAACTCCTACTATTCACTAGGGCCGATTTCCCACAAGCAGCTGCTCCACCCTCGCTCTTCCCTTCCCCCCCCCCCGATTGTATGCGTCAGTTTCCTTGGTGCTCTGTCATCTTGCTCTGTCATCTTGGTGCTTGGGGGGGGGGCAACAGTGGGATGGCTTCTAATGTCCTGGCCCCACTGGTGGACCCCCTGATGACACTGGTATTTCTGGCCACTGTGTGATACAGAGTGTTGGACTGGATGGGCCTTTGGCCTGATCTAACATTGGCGTCTCTTATGTTCTTATGTTCTTTCCCACTATTTGCTGCGTCCACATTTTTCCCCACGGCTTCGCCCAATTTTCCCCACATCTACTCCGTCCTGTTTTTTGAGGATCAAGTAGACGTGGGGGGAATCGGGCGAAGCTGCAGGGCAAAAGGCAGCTGTGCGGCAAATAGTGGGAAATTGATACATACAATCGGGGGGGGGAAAGGGAAGAGCGAGGGAGCAGTGGCTTGTGGGAAATCGGTCCATGTGCTTCTTATAGCCACACATGTACCCATGATACAAAAATATTAATATTCTGCTCACGAAGCTGTGCTAGAATAGATTTGTCAGGGCTTTTTTTCTTTTTGGAAAAGGAGGTGTCGGAACTCTCAAGAGGGAAATTCTGACTTGGCTGGCTGGCACCCCGGCCCAGTTCCCTCTAAGCTGAGTTAGTGTGAGCTAGCTCACAGTTTTTTTAGCCTCCGGCTCACACATTTTTTTCTCAGCCCAGGAAGGAGGGCTCCAGAGCAAACGAGTTTATGCAACAGCCAAATCGCTCGCTCACAACTTGAACGCCGGGAGCTCACAAAATAGAATTGTTGCCCGCAAGACTCCAGAGCTTAGAGGGAGCGTTGAAGATGCCCATCTATATATTTGATCGCCAACTTTCTGGGAGAAAGTTTGGTGTCATGGATAGGAAGAAGAAGAAGAGAAGAAGAGATTGGATTTATACCCCGCCCTTCACTACCCAAAGGTGTCTCAGAGCGGCTTACAAACTCCTTTCCCTTCCCCTCCCCACAACAGACACCCTGTGAGGTGGGTGGGGCTGAGAGAGCTCTGACACAAACTGCTCTTTTTCAAGGACAGCTGTGCCAGAGCTTGTGACTGACCCAAGGTCACATCAGCAGGTGCAAGTACAGGAGTGGGGAATCAAACCCGGCTCTCCCAGATTAGAGTCCGCGCACTTAACCACTACACCAAACTGGCTCTCTAGGAGCGTGGACTCTAATCTGGGAGAACCGGGTTTGATTCCCCCACTCTTCCACATGCAGCTGCTGGTGTGACCTTGGGTCCGTTGCAAGTTATCTCAGACCCACAGCTAAGACCACACCTTCTTCTTTTTTTGAGCCCCCGGAGGGGATTTTTTATTGCTTTTTTTATAACACTACAAAAACTATAACAGAAGAAAAGGGAGGGGAAACTACAATTACGGGATAAAGTAAAGAACCCACTACTGACTAAAAACCCAAGAGAGGAGATCCTCCTACTAGCTTAGATACATCAAGTCTTCCCATCATGAATCACATTACAAACTGAGTCAAACATTTATAATACTTTTCCTTTTGAAGCTTAAAATTGTCTAGAAACAGTAACCCCGATCATCCCATTTCAAAATTCTCAAAGGCACCATTCAGAGTCCTTCAGCCTTTACTTCTCCTTTCCCCGTCTCTTCCGTAACTTATAAGGACTTTTTGGGATCTCTCAGCCCCATCTACCTCACAAGGTGTCTGTTGTGGGAGGGGAAGGGGAAGGAGTTTGTAAGCTGCCCTGAGACTCCAAGTGAAGGGTGGGGTATAAATCCAATCTCCTCCTCCTCCTCTTCTTGTTCTTCTTCTTCTTCACTGGTTCGGAGGGGGGGGGGATGTAGATCAACCAGTGGGGTTACCAACCTCCAGGTGGTAGTTGAAAATCTCCTGGGATTACAAGCGATCTCCAGGTGACAGTAGGGTTGCCAGCTTGGGGTTGGGAAATACCTGGAGATTTGGGGGGCGGGGCGGAACCTGAGGAGGGTGGGGCTTGGAGACGGGGGGGTATAATGCCACTGAATCCACCTTCCAAAGGGGCCATTTGCTTCAGGGGGACTGAGCTCTGTCGCCTGGAGATCAGTTGTAATAGTGGAAGAAAACTCCCGCCTGGAAGCTGGCAACCAATGCTCCCTCTAAGTTTCGGAGTCTTGTGAGCAAAGGTTCTACTTTGTGAGCTCCCGGCGTTAAAGTTGTGGGCGAGCGATTTGACTCCTGCCTAAATCAGTTTGCTCTGGAGCCGTCCTTCCTGAGCGGAGACAAAAATGTATGAGCCGGAGGCTAAGAAACTGTGAGTTGGCGCACATTGACTCAGCTTAGAGGGAACACTGCTGGCAACCTCCCCTCTTGTGGGTTTTTGTTGTCGTTGTTGTTCCTCCAAACGATGACTGAGAGGGGAAGGAGGGGAAGAGGCTGCACTCGGCAAGGACATCCTTTTTTCACTGTCTTGTTCGAGGAGGAGCTTTGATGTGAGTCTATCCGTGCACCGGCAAGGTGCAACGGTACCCAGAAGCACCAGCAGTTCAATCTGAAGTGTGTCGGATTCTTTGCCCAGACAAGATTTTCCCTGTACGATGAATCCAAGCCATATTTATTGCCCTTAAGTTCTCATTAAACCGATTCTTTTCTCAGCCGGGTGGATGTTTGTCTCTCCGTTCTGTTCCTCCCGCAAGGGATGGTGGCTGAGCGGCCATGCGCCTGTTGCGTGCAAAAGGTCCCGAGTTCAATGCCCGCGGTATTCCCAGGTTCCCAGGTTCTATCCCCCTGGTGTGCAGGAGGTGTCAGGTTCGATCCCCTGGCATCTCCGGAGAAACTGTTGGGAAGGAATCCCCCCCCCCGCCTGGCGATCCAAATAGCAGTGAACATGATGGACTGGCGTCCGGTGGTATAAGAAAGCTCCATACGTTCTGAACAGAAATCTGTTTTCCAGATGGCTGGGTCAGTATATGCCTTCCTCTGGCCAGCTTCTTCAAGTACATACTGAGCTGGATAGGGGATCAGGTGCAATTCCTTGGCCTCACTGGGGGTACATGTGTGTAGACTTTAGGGGGAAAATTCGACCTAATCAAAAAGACTTTTTTTTTTTTAAAGGGGCTATGTTTTGGACAACAGAGCTAGGCCACAGGGTAAGGCCACAGTCAAGAATCCAGTCCAGAGAACAAATACCGGTTTAGCAGCAGTCAGAGTTAATGGGTTGTTCAGGGAAGCAGAGTCAAGGCAGTCTGAGGTCATTGATCGGCAAGGTTCAGGCAGGTCCGAAAAGCAGAGTCAAAGGTCAGTCCAAAGTTCACAGGAGGCAGGCAGAGTCCAGAGTTGTAGTTAGTGCCAGTTTGGTGTAGTGGTTAGGAACGCGGACTCTAATCTGCGCGAACTGGGTGTGATTCCCCACGCCTCCTCATGCAGCTACTGGTGTGACCTTGGGTCAGTCACAAGTTCTTTTAGAGCTGTTGTCTCAGGAGCAGTCCTCGAAAGAGCTCTCTCAGCCTCACCTACCTCACAGGGTGTCTGTTGTGGGAAGGGGAAGGGAAAGGCGATAGTAAGCCGCTCCGAGGCTTCTTCAGATAGTGGAGGGCGTGGTATAAATCCAATCTCCTCCTCCTCCTCCTCCTCCTCCTCCTCCTCCACCTTCTTATCTCAAAGTTGTGGGAAGGGGAAGGGAAAGGCGATAGTAAGCCGCTCCGAGGCTTCTTCAGATAGTGGAGGGCGTGGTATAAATCCAATCTCCTCCTCCTCCTCCTCCTC
>NW_015176499.1:72968-73169 GCF_001447785.1 Gekko japonicus | reverse complement strand
GGGGGCGCATGTAGATGTTAAACAAGATCGGGGATAGCACCGCCCCTTGAGGCACCCTGCGCGACAGCGGGTGCCTCTGGGACATCTGCTCCCCTAACACCACCCTCTGTACCCGACCCTGGAGAAAGGAGACAAGCCATTGCAAGGCAAGCCCTTGGATTCCAGTGTCGGCGCGCCGGTGGGTCCGCAATTGGTGGCTGA
>NW_015176499.1:69597-72641 GCF_001447785.1 Gekko japonicus | reverse complement strand
TCATTCGCATAACTCATTAGCATAACGTTTGCATATGCCACACCCCCTGACATCACCGGAAGTATATTAGAAGGCATCACCCACCGCTTAGGCTCCACTGGACTGTTTTGGATTGCTAGTTATTGGGGGCTGGAGGAAACATACAGATCTGTCCTCGCAGAGGAGGGAGAGCTTGTACCTGAATAAAACTTAGTCTTAAAGGTGCCACTGGACTGTTTTGGACCGGGGGGGCCAGGAGGAGCTCTGCAATTTACCTGGCTGCCTCTTGCTCTGACTGAGGGCTGCTAGGGGCAGGGGGTGGGGCTTGTTGCATGTGCCCGCCCCCTGGGCTCTTTACTGCCGGAGCTCCGCTCCTGTGCGCTCCTGCAGGAAATGACCCCTGGACTTGTTGATAATATCCCTGAGGGCGCCTCGTAACCCCTCATGACCAGCTTTTATAAGGCATGGAGGGCACGGATCAAGGCTGCATGTAGTTGGGCGTCCTGTTGAGAGCAGTCTGTCGACTTCCTCAAGACTGAGTGGACTAAAATATGTTGTAAATAGTCAAAAATTGTTTAATACTCAGACTATTTGATGGATCTTGCTCTATTGGAAAGAAGAGATTTCTTTGCCTTTTAAATATACTTTATTCTAAGGGAAAAGGTACACGGGATTGCTACAAATTAACAAAACACTAAGAGCTACATTTCTAAGCTTCTTACAGACAAGACAAGCACACACGTAATGGAGATTTCCTCCTTCTTCTTGACCCCTAGAAAGGAAGTCACCTGAAACAAATGACCAATCTGCATCAAAGTAGAAGTTACTTTTCCCGGGCTAATCCCCCATTGGCTCAGTGCCAGGTATCCCTTCCAGGTCAGTCTAAACAATAGCAAACTAGGAATACAAGTTAACCCTATAATGACTGAATCAGACCTTGTAAACACATACATTTCCAACAAAATAATCCCGAACGGAACTAGAAGACGTGCATGGAGCCTTGAGTTCGCTCACTATCTCAACTGTGGCTGGGAGATCGCGGCAGAGCAGCAGGACTTTATCCGCAAAATAGCTCGCAAAAGCCTCGCAGCCAATATCCAATCCCCTAGCGTTTGGCGTGCCCCGTGGCAGCTCTGTTAACGGCCGAATAGTCCTAAATAATTGTGCCGGGCGTGAATGCAGCTTGTGGGACGTTCCTTCCACCAGCTGCACTTTCCCAGTCCTGGTCTATATTGGCCTTCCTTAACAAGCCCGATTGACAGCTATCTGCTCAGAGGGGCTCCTGCACTTACTCAGAACTGCTATCGTTAAGCCGCTGGGGCCGAGCCAAGAGGCGAGCACTCTGCCTGCGTGTCCTTAAGTCTTGCCGGAGCCTTTCCCTTCACCGCTCAATTAACAAGGGGGAGCCTGGTGGGCTCCTTCGGAGCAACGCATTGGTGGGTCAAGGTCAGCCGCCAGCAATGAACCTTGAGGCTCCTGCATCGCTAATTCTCTAGTTTAAGATGGTTCAGAGCTGGCTGCATGTGGCTCCTCGACTCCTGAGGAGTCTTCAGCCACACCGGACTCAGGCCGGTCAGGCTGGCCCACGACAGGCTATAACAGGGGTCCCCAACCTGTTTTTAGAACATGGCAGGGCTTTTTTTGTAGAAAAAGCCCAGCAGGAACTCATTAGCATAATAGGCCACACCCAACAGCAGAAACTCATTAGCATATTAGGCCACAGCCCTGACAGCACAGCTCATTAGCATATTAGGCCACACACCCATGTTACCAGAAGTGTGGTCATCCAGTCATGCCCACCTTTTGCTTCTTATTCTGTTGACCTTGTTTGGCATGCTACTTAACAGAGCTGAGGCTCTGGGGTCTTATCTTGCCGAAATCACAAATAAAGTTGAGCTGATCAATAGACTCCAGCCTGTTCCTCCATGGGATCCAGTATTTAACAGCAGGGGAGGTTTCAAACGTCGCTCCAGCAACAGATGCCACTGCAGCACAAGAATCTTCATTGTACTACTGTAGGAAAAAAATATGTTTTAAAAAATATGTTGATTTTTAAAAGGCATCCTGTTAAACAGAGCTTTGGCCTGACATGTTACCTGCAGTTCTGCATAACTTCACTCCCTATAATAATACAGAATCTGAGAACCACAGCTGTCGAAGCACTACAAAGGAAGAACAATGAAAGCTGTGTGCATGTCTGCTAGAAAACACGGCCAGAGTCAATAATGACAACAAGATAGATTATAACAAAGATCCCAAATCATATACATGTGCAAAAAGAGGCCCAGAGCAATAAAGTTAACGGAGTTTTTCCGAATTACAAAGTCGTCTCGCGGCCTTCATCCGAACAGGACCACGTGTGTCTTTTAAAGTGGCAGAACTTCATTTTTTGCATGTTGCATCATTCTGTAAACAGTTAATAAATCAACGATTTTCATGCTATTAAAGTGCACCTATTTTTAAAGTCGGGCCATCAGCATTAGTGAGTAGAAATGAAGCCTGACTAAACACATGGAATTCATTGCCGCAGGAGGTGGTGGCAGCTACAAGCATGGACAGCTTCAAGAGGGAATTAGATAAGCATATGGAGCAGAGGTCCATCGGTGGCACTTAGCCACAAGGTCTAGATAGGAACTCTCGGTCAGGGGCAAGTGATGCTGTGTATTCTTGGTGCTTGGGGGGGGCAACAGTGGGAGGGCATCTAGTGTCCTGGCCCCACCGCTGGACCTCCTGATGTCACCTGGTATTTTTGGCCACTGTGTGACAAGAGTGTTGGACTGGATGGGCCATTGACCTGATCCAACATTGGCTTCTCTTATGTTCTTATGGATAAACATATGGAGCAGAGATTCATCAGTGGCTATCAGCCACAAGGTATAGAGAGGAACTCTTGGTTTGGGGCAAGTGGTGCTCGGTATTCTTGGTGCTTGGGGGGGGGTGTATAGAAATATTGATTTCTAAAAGTCTCATGCCTTCTCCTGTGATGTCTTTTGATAACATGCTGTGTCTTGTTTCCTGTTGCAAGCCAAATGGTGGGGCCACATGGCCTCAATAGCCATGCCATG
>NW_015176499.1:61900-69090 GCF_001447785.1 Gekko japonicus | reverse complement strand
ATGGGTGCAAGGATGGGATTTCTCCTTAAAATCCCTTGGACTATTCTGGACTGTGGATGTTCTGATTTGGTAAATATGAATCATTAATGTTTAGTTAAGGCAAACAGCCCTAGCCTTTGTTATTTTGTAATCTCTGGTAGTCTATGCTAATCTCTGTACTGAATAAAGATCCTTCTGATAGTTAAATGGTTTCTGATGTTGTACCTGAATTCTAAGTCTAAATCTTGTAGCCTAACGTTCCCCACACATGCTACCTTGGTAAAAAGTGTGCATCTCTGGAATGAGTTGCTAGTGTGTTAAATCCCAG
This sequence comes from Gekko japonicus, assembly GCF_001447785.1. NCBI lineage: Eukaryota > Metazoa > Chordata > Lepidosauria > Squamata > Gekkonidae > Gekko > Gekko japonicus. Next base: position 68,783 of record NW_015176499.1, on the reverse strand, counting down.
ATGCTAACTAAGGGTTTGGAATCTCTCCCTTAGGAAAGGCAGGGACTAGTGAAAAGAGGTTCTGGTGGCAAATTGTTGTGAAGACCAGAGATGGTACAGACTGTCTCGTGGTTTGTTGTTTAATGTACTGAAAAAGTACAGGATTACCTCCCATTCCTGGACTGGCCTGGGTGAGCAAATACCTGTACAGGGACAACAGTGGGGGGGCTTCTAAGTGTCCTGGCCCCACTGCTGGACCTCCTGATGGCACCTGGTATTTTAAGCTACTGTGTGACAGAGTGTTGGACTGGATGGGCCATTGGCCTGATCCAACACTGGTTTCTCTTATGTTCTTATGTTCACTCCCTGACATTTTGTGGTTAGCCCCACTTCCTGTGATGGCCATTTTTTGTTGTTGTGCCCACCAACCTGTGACAGGGTTCCAAAGGTGCCCACAGACTTGAAAAGGTTGGGGACCCCTGGGCTGCAGTAAGGTCACCTCACCTGCTCTGCAAACCCTCTGACAGACTGAGACCAATACCTAACCGTAACGTAGCATCTAGGTTTTTGGCACGCCAAATCCCAATCGGAAATTATTGCAGTTCTGCAGGGCCTGCGAGACGGAACTCTTCCGCCGGGCATTTGGTTGAGGCGGCCGACATCCCCCCTCTCCCTCCCTCCAGCTTCTCTGGCCCGAACTTTTTCTGCCCAGCTTTTTTTGATCAATTGTCCACCAGTGGCCTGACTCTGACGAGTCATCTAACGACTCTTATAATTATACGCTATTTTCAGGCCCGTAGCCACAGTGGGGCATTTTGGGGCCTGGCCCCCTGACTTCCCATCCAGCCAAGGCCCCCCGACTTCCAATTTTTAATTTTATTTGTGCCGCTCTCTTGGGGGGGGGGTGCGAGGTGCCCCCCGACTTCTTTAAAGGTCCCCAAATTTAAAAATACTGGCTACGGGCCTGGGTATTTTATGATTTTATGTGTACATTGTCATCTTAACATTGTTTTCATTGTATAATTAATTGTTGTACACACCCCTGAGCTCATTGGGGAGGGCGGTATATAAATCCAATAAAATAAAAAGAGATAGCAGCTCACGGATTCCTTCTCCCCGTTCATTTCAGCTCGGCTGAGCCGTACACCTGCCCAGCCGAGATTTTCGTTGTCTCCATCCGGCAGATGTCCTGTTATCCTCCCTTTATGGTCGAGTAACCTGAGAAGACATGGATTTATGGTCCTGGATTTCTCTCCAGGGAGTGCGACACGACCGGTATCGGTTGCTCGACCGGCCGTTCAGAGCGATTTCCAGCCTTTCGGTCTGTCAGCCATTTTGTGTTTTATGGCTCCGCACCTGTTCGGCGGTCCAAAGCGAACCACGATGGCATGCCAAGGGAAGGAACAAAGCCTATCCCTTACAAGGTAGTCGGGCGGCCAAGCGGGGCAGGTGTTTTGAAGGAGGGGGACCGGTGCCAGAAAGGAAAGAGAGAGAGAGATAGAGAAAAGGAAAGGAGAGAAGGAAAGGAGGAAAAGAAAGAGGGCAAAGAGGAGGAGGAGAGGAGGAGGAGATTGGATTTATACCCTGCCCTTCACTACCCAAAGGTGTCTCAGAGCAGCTTACAAACTCCTTTCCCTTCCCCTCCCCACAACAGACACCCTGTGAGGTAGGTGGGGCTGAGAGAACTCTTGATGGAAACTGCTATTTTTCAAGAGCAGTTGTGCCAGAGTTATGGCTTGCCCAAGGTCATCCAGCCAGGTGCAAGTGGAAGAGTGGGAAATCAAACCCGGTTCTCCCAGATTAGAGTCCGCGCACTTAACCACTACACCAAACTGACTCTCCCTTCCCCAGAGATGGGGGGCAGATGGGGGGGAGGAAGGCTCTCCCACCCCACCCCCATCAAGCCCCCACCACCCCCGCATATCCCTCACTTACTGCAGCGCTCCAGTGCGGGCCCCGGGAGGCTGACGACGGGCCGCAGTGTGGGGAGCTGGGGGCAGGGCTTGCTGCCACCGCCATTTGTGCCAGCTCCTGGGCTGCCGGAGCAGCGCTGTGGTGCGCTCCAGCCCCAAAAGACCCCTGCATATGAACACACCTGAAGTTGCCTTACACTGAACCAGACCAATGGTCCATCGAAGTTGGAATTGTCCACTCAGATCAGCAGCAGCTCTCCCAGGGTGTCAGATTGGAGGTCTTTCACATCACCTACTGCCTGGTCTTTTCTAACTGTTGGTGCCAGCGATTGAGCATAGGACATTCTGCATGCAGGACCCCAAATCCGAGGGTTAAATAGATTGGTTCTTAGACTGGTAAACTTTATGACGAATCTGGATCCAAAAACTGGCAAGTGGAGGAGTGGGGAATCAAGCCCGGTTCTCCCAGATTAGAGTCCACGCACTCAACCACTACACTAAATTGCCCCTCCCCAAACCCCGCTTTTCCCAGGGTCCACCCCCAATTTCTCCAGGGATTTCCCAACCCAGAGCTGGCTACCCTACAACCGACTCATCCACCCATCTGTCCCAAGGCCTGTCCGTGCACTGCAATCATAGAATCATAGAATGTTGGAAGGGACCTTGCATGTCATCTAGTCCAACCCCCGGCACTCTGCAGGAGCGAAGAAGAAGAAGAAGAAGAAGAAGAAGAAGAAGAAGAAGAAGAAGAAGAAGAAGAAGAAGAAGAAGAAGAAGAAGAAGAAGAAGAAGAGAGATTGTATTGGATTTACACCCCACCCTTCACTTGGAGTCTCAGAGTGGCTTACAAACTCCTTTCCCTTCCCCTCCCCACAACAGATACCCTGTGAGGTAGGTGGGGCTGAGAGAGCTCTGACAGAAACTGCTCTTTTTCAAGGACAGCTCTTATCAGAACTACATCTTTCCCAAGGTCACCCAGCAGGTGCAAGTGGAGGAGTGGGGAATCAAACCCGGTTTTCCCAGATTAGAGTCCATGCACTTAACCACTACACCAAACATACCCAAAAGTTGGTCATCCAGCCTCCGTTTGAAAACATTTAGCAAAGGAGCATCCACCACCTCCTGAGGCATTCTGTTCCACTGCTCAACCACACTTACAGTTGTCTGAGACAGAGATGAGAAGCTGAAAAAAGCCGAAAAGCCTTTGTCGATGAGAACTGGACAGCGGTCTGCGACGTCTCCTTTCCAGTTCTGGAAGCGACCGGGGGAAGGGACTGAAATTCTCCAATGCCACGATTGCACATTTTGGAAGAACATAGGAATGGTCCTGCTGGAATAGCAGTGCGGCCTAAGGTTGCCAGGTTCCCCCTGCAGAGGACGGGGAAGGTAGATCTTATGTATTGGAACTGAATCATTCCAGGTGTATCACACCAGAGACTGGCTGATCTTGGAGCATAAGAACAATAGCCTATCAAGAGCCAGTTTGGTGTAGTGGTTAAGTGCGCGGACTCTAATCTGGGAGGACCGGGTTTGATTCCCCACTCCTCCACTTGCACCTGGCTGGATGACCTTGGGCAAGCCGTAGTTTTGTCAGAGCTGTTCTTGAAAAAGAGCTGTTTCTGTCAGAGCTCTCTGTGGCCTGTCGCAAACCCGTTTGATACTGTACTTTCCCCGATATTTTTAAATTCCACTTCTTTGGCGGAGTGAAACGGGTGGCCGGCGGGGGCAGGACACTCGCCAGATGTTCCCGTGTGATCGCGCCTTTAAAATCTGCCTGGCATTTGTGCCTATCGTGCGGCTAATTCTGTGAGTGATCAGGACCTTTGTTGTTGTTCAGTCGCACAGTCGAGTCCGACTCTTCGCGACCCCATGGACCAGCTCCCGCCAGGCCTTCCTGTCTTCCACCGTCCTCTGAAGTTTGCTCAATTTCATGTTCGTTGCATCGATGACACTGTCTAACCATCTCATCCTTTGCCGTCCCCGTCTTCTTTGACCTTCAGTCTTTCCCAGCATCAGGGTCTTCTCCAGTGAGTGCTCCCTTCTCATTGGGTGGCCGAAGTATTTGAGCTTCAGTTTCATTCTCTGACCTTCCAGGCAACAGTCAGGGTTGATTTCTTTGAGGATTGACTGGTTTGATCTCCTTGCAGTCCAAGGGACTCTCAAGAGTCTTCTCCAGCACCATAGCTCAAAAGAATCTATTCTTCGGCGCTCGGCCTTCCTTATAGTCCAACTCTCGCATTTCTTCAAATAGATACAGTTTGCATTCAGGTTGGAGTCAAAGGAGAGAGTGAAGCCTAACCTAAAGATGACTTTCCCTATCACATATTGCCAGCTTGTCCGGCATCACATGTGTGGGAGAATGAGAGCATTGTCTCTATCTACAGGAGAGACCTGCAGATAGTCTCTATGGAAGGCCATGTGAAAGAAGGGAGAGGACAAAGTAGAGAGGGAAGAGGGGTCAGAGGGCAGCTCCCAGGTTAAGACAAAGGAAGGCATCCCAGTCAAGGGGATAACAACTAGACAGGGTTAGGGGAAAATAAGGAGCTCCGCAGGGGTATAATGCCATAAAGTCCACCCTCCCAAGCAGCCATTTTCTCCTAAGGAACTAAACCCTGTTGTCTGGTGATCAGTTGTAACAGCAGGAGATCTCCAGGTGCCACTTGGAGGTTGACAACCTCCTATACATTAGCTGCTTCTTCTTCTTCTTCTTCTTCTTCTTCTTCTTCTTCTTCTTCTTCTTCTTCTTCTTCTTCTTCTTCTTCTTCTTCTTCTTCTTCTTCTTCTTCTTCTCTGCATGTAAAAATGTCTTGATAGTCACTAGAGAGGAGATTATAAACCACTCTGAGCAGGGGTCGTTTCGTAGGAAAAGAGCTAGGGGAACTCCGCCGCTGGCGGCCTTGCAGCTCCACTGCCGAGCCCCATGAGGGGCCCGGCGGTGGACCTGCAAGGCCGGTGGGAGTGCAAGAAAGCCCCGTGAAGGCCCTCCCTGGCCCCAGGCAGGCAGGGGTGGGGAGAGGCAGGGAGGAAGCAACTTACCCTCCCTCTTCTCCTGCCTCCTCCTGGCTGAATGAGGGCCGGAAGCGGGGTGGCCGGAAGCAGGGGGCGGGGCTTCGTCATGTGCCCCGCCCCCGTACCTCACCCGGGGGAACTGCGATCCCCCGCGTTCCCCCCCGAAATGACCTCTGACTCTGAGACTCCTTTAGGTAGTGAATTCAATCTCCTCCTCCTCCTCCTCTTCTTCTTCTCCTCCTCCTCCTTCTCCTCCCTTCTTCTCCCGCTTTTCTCCCAACTGGGACTCAAGGTGGCTTGCATCATTCTCCTCTCCTCCATTTTATCCTCACAACAACCCTGTGAGGTAGGATAGGCTGAGAGCAAGTCACTGGCCCAAGGTCCCCCCAGTCAAGCTCCCACGGCAGAGCAAGGATTCGATCTCGTGCATCCCAAATCCTTGTCCGCCACTCTGACCAATTTACCACGCTGGCTTTCTTTTCAGCGGAGAGCATTCCTAGTCCAGCTGCATCCCTTTGCTGAAGGCTATGGATTCCTGGAAAGGGGGCGGCAGGGAAAAAAATTGGGCCGAGAGGTCGTGCAAACAGTTCAGGAAAAGTTTATGGGGCAAGCGTCATGGCACTGAAGGGTCCCATCTGCTGCTTTGGAACAGCTTCCTGACTTCTCTTCCCGCTTATCGACTGGGACATTTAAAGTTCTTTGGAGGGGTGAACGAACATGTGGACGAGGGTGACCCAGCGGATGTTGTTTACCTAGACTTCCAGAAAACTTTTTGATAAAGTTCCTCTTCAAAGGCTCCTTAGTAAATTCAGTAGTCATGGGATAAGAGAAAAGGTCCTCTGGTGGATTAAAAAGCTGTTTAATTGACAGGAAACAGAGAGTGAGTACAAGTGGGCAGTTTTCACGGTAGGTGGAGGGTGGTAAGCAGTGGGGTACCGCAGGGTTCAGGACTGAGTCCGGTGCTTTTTAACTTCTTCATTAATGATTTGGAGGTGGGAGTAAGCAGTGAAGTGGCTACGTTTGCGGATGCAACCAAAATTCTCCCTCAATTATTATATAGCATTCCCGTTTGGATAACGGGCTTTCATAGCAATCTTGAAAGACTACAGGCCTGTCTTTCTCGCCAACTTCTAGGTGTTTCTAACTGTATTCCATATTCCTCTCTTTGTTTAGAATTGGGCCAACATTTTATAGATACTAAATGTGGGTTATTAACTATTAAATATTGGTTGAAAATACACTTCAGATCGCCACCAAATTCTTTAATATCACGTTTTAAAAATGACGCTTATCGCGCAACCTGGTTGGCATATATTGAGAGGAAAATTAGTCAAATCGGCTTCTCCTTAGAATATTTCTGTTCACTGGATGAAGTCTCCATTTTCCAGATTATGAAACGGAGACTGCTTGACCTAGAACTCCAAATATTATGTCCTGCACAATTCCATAGAGCCATTACATTAGCCCGTCTAAATGTTTTCCCTTCAAAAATGCTCTCAGGTTGGTTTAGTAAAATCCCCCTACATGAAAGGTTATGTTCTTGTCCTTTAAAATCTGTGGATTCAATATATCATATTATTTTTGACTGTCAATTTCACTCAGCCGTGCGCAAAGAATTGTCATCTTTATTTCCTCCTAATTTTAGTTCTAATACGGAAAAAGCTATTCAGTATCTACTAAAGGATACTAATCCTAATATTACCACTTTAGTGGCCATGTTTCTTGCCAAAGCAGTCGAAGTTAGATCTAGTTTCATAAAGGAATGATTCATATTGCTTATTATGTTCTTAAATATCCATACTGTGTTACTGTATATCTATGTATCTTACTGCTATGCCATTAAAGGTTTGAGTACAAATAGGCAGTTTTCACAGTGGGTGGAAGGTAGTATGCAGTGGGGAAGAAGAAGAAGAAGAAGAAGAAGAAGAAGAAGAAGAAGAAGAAGAAGAAGAAGAAGAAGAAGAAGAAGAAGAAGAAGAAGA
>NW_015176499.1:61165-61759 GCF_001447785.1 Gekko japonicus | reverse complement strand
GCGGCTTACAAACTCCTTTCCCTTCCCTTCCCCACAACAGACACCCTGTGAGGTAGGTGGGGCTGAGAGAGCTCTTGACAGAAACTGCTCTTTTTCAAGAACAGCTGTGCCAGAGTTATGGCTTGCCCAAGGTCATCCAGCCAGATGCAAGTGGAGGAGTGGGGAATCAAACCCAGTTCTCCCAGATTAGAGTCCGCACACTTAACCACTACACCAAACTGGCTCTCGAACTGGGTACCGCAGGGCTCAGCACTGGGTCCAGTGCTTTTTAACTTCTTCATTAATGATTTGGAGGTGGGAGTAAGCAGTGAAGTGGCTACCTTTGCGGATGATACTAAGTTGTTTGGGACGGTGAGAACCAGAGAGGACTGTGAGGAGCTCCAGAGGGATCTCTCAAGGCTGGGCGAGTGGGCGTCAACGTGGCAAATGGGGTTCATCGTGGGAAAGGGCAAAGTGATGCACATAGGAGCCAGAAATCCTAACTATAAATACATGTTGATGGGGGTCTGAACTGGCGGTAACTGACCTGGAGAGAGATCTTGGAGTCGTGGCAGATAACTCACTGAGGATGACAACTCAGTGTGCGACTGTAAT
>NW_015176499.1:57448-59714 GCF_001447785.1 Gekko japonicus | reverse complement strand
GCAGTTTGGCGCCCCTAAGGGCTGGCCCGCTCTAGGCGAACGCCTAGTTCGCCTAGTGAGCAAGCCGGCCCTGTTCTCTTTTGCTCTGTCTTCTTGGTGCTTGGGGGGCAACAGTGGGGAGGCTTCTGGAATTCTGGCCCCTGTGGTGACTCTCTTAATCTCTCCCGAAAGGGAACGTTGACTAACTAAAGCTTATACCCAGAAGATCTTATTGGCCTCAAAGGTGCTACTGCTTTTATTTCCGTTATGCTTTAAAAAAATCTTTTTTCACACCTTGTTTTAGCCAAGACCTTCACACAGATAAGGGTCACTTTCCAAATCATTTTTCTTGTTTCAAAGAAACTCCATTTCTTTCGGAATGAGGAACACTATCTCCAAAGGGACTCTGTAGGCGTAAACGGGAACCGTGACCTGAACCACCTTTCGGCTAATGATACTTAAAGAAAATGCAGAGACACGGTTTGACAAAAATATATAGATAACTACAAGTCCAAATTTATTGGTATGGCGACCCATCCAAGGCTGATCTAAGTGTTTTTGCTGCTTCGGGCAAACTTTGACCTTGGCACACATAACAAGAGAACATAAGAACATAAGAGAAGCCAGTGCTGGATCAGGCCAATGGCCCATCCCATCCATCATTCTGTCACACAGTGGACACAAATACCAGATGCCATCAGGAGGTCCACCAGTGGGGCCAGGAGGACACTAGAAGCCCTCCCACTGTTGCCCCCCCTAAGCACCAAGAATACAGAGCATCCCTTGCCCCAGACCGTGAGTTCCTATCTATGCATCGTGGCTAATAGCCACTGATGGACCTCTGCTCCATATAAGAAAATAAGAGACACCAATTCTGTGAGTGATCAGGACCTTTGTTGTTGTCCAGTCACACAGTCGAGTCCGACTCTTCGCGACCCCATGGACCAGATCCCGCCAGGCCTTCCTGTCTTCCGCCGTCCTTTGAGGTTTGCTCAATTTCATGTTCGTTGCATCCATGACACTGTCTAACCATCTCATCCTTTGCCGTCCCCGTCTTCTTTGACCTTCAGTCTTTCCCAGCATCGGGGTCTTCTCCAGTGAGTGCTCCCTTCTCATTTGGTGGCCAAAGTATTTGAGCTTCAGTTTAATTATCCGGCCTTCCAGGGAACAGTCAGGGTTGATTTCTTTTAGGATTGACTGATTTGTTCTTCTTGCAGTCCAAGGGACTCTCAAGAGTCTTCTCCAGCACCATAGTTCAAAAGAATCCATTCTTAGTTTTAGAAAACCTCGCTTTCCGGTTGTATTGCTTCTGTGAATATCTTGTGCTGCAAAAGGACCTTGGTATAAACCCTGCGTACCATAAGAACATAAGAACATAAGAGTTTGACCATACGGACTTTTGTTGGCAGGGTGATGTCTCTACTTTTTATTATGCTGTCTAGGTTTGTCATCGCTTTCCTCTCAGGGAGCAGGCGTCTTTTAATTTCATGGCTGCTGTCACCTGGAGATTAGCAGCCCTAATTTCTACCGCTTCTCTATGTCTCTGTCTCTGTCTCTCTCTCTTGGCCATGACAGCAGGCTACACTGTCTGCAGTCTCCCTCCATCCCAGCCTAGACCAATAGCTAGAAACACTTACTTTGTCTTTCCTGTTCCATATGGAGCTCCTTAACAACAAAGGATTCCTGTTTCCTTTCTAAAGTAACAGGACTCAGTGGGAACTTACTCCTAAATTGCGGGGGCATCACTCCGCTGTGCGAAGCTTTCAAAACAGATTCTCTGCTGCTGAGGTAGAGCCGTTCATCTCAGCTATGTGGGAGCCATGCAGTCTTCAGCCCATCAGCGAGAGTTTGTTTTAGAAAACCTCGCTTTCCGGCTTCTGTGAATATCTTGTGCTGCAAAAAGACCTCGGTATAAACCCTGCGTATCATAAACGGTTCTGAATTCCGCGTGCCGATTCCACTCCTTTGGGGAGAACTTGCTCGTGCTCTTACACAAGACAAATACACCAGAACCCAAACCCATGATGAGATGAAGTTACATCATGTTTTGTGATGTCTCAGACTATGACCAAGGACACAGCCACAGGATCATAAGAACAACATAAGAACATAAGAAGAGCCCTGCTGGATCAAACCAGTGGTCCAACTAGTCCAGTATCCTGTCTCACACAGTGGCCAATCAGTTCCTCTGGACAGTCAACAACAGGGCATAGAGGCCGAGGCCTTCATAAGAACATAAGAAGAGCCCTTTGGATAAGACCAGTGGTCCATCTAGTTCAGTATCCTG
>NW_015176499.1:56786-57187 GCF_001447785.1 Gekko japonicus | reverse complement strand
CACAGTGGTCAACCAGTTCCTCTGCAGGGCCAGCAACAGGGCATAGAGGCCGAGGCCTTCATAAGAACATAAGAAGAGCCCTTTGGATAAGACCAGTGGTCCATCTAGTTCAGTATCCTGTCTCACACAGTGGTCAACCAGTTCCTCTGCAGGGCCAGCAACAGGGCATAGAGGCCGAGGCCTTCATAAGAACATAAGAAGAGCCCTTTGAATCAAACCAGTGGTACAACTAGTCCAGTATCCTGTCTCACACAGGGTCCAACCAGTTCCTCTGGACAGCCAACAACAGGGCATAGAGGCCGAGGCCTTCATAAGAACATAAGAAGAGCCCTTTGGATAAGACCAGTGGTCCATCTAGTTCAGTATCCTGTCTCACACAGTGGTCAACCAGTTCCTCTGCA
>NW_015176499.1:56171-56510 GCF_001447785.1 Gekko japonicus | reverse complement strand
TAAGAACATCAGAAGAGCCCTGCTGGATCAGACCAGTGAGGGTCCATCTAGTCCAGCATCCCGTCTCACACAGGGGCCAACCAGTTCCTCTGGAGGGCCAACAACAGGGCACAGAGACTGAGGCCTTTCCCTGGTACAGACATAAGAGCCCTGCTGGGTCAGACCAGTGGTCCATCTAGTTCAGCATCCTGTGTCATCCAGTAGCCAAGAACAAGAAAAAGAAGAGGAGGAGGGGGGGGGATTGAATTTATACCCCGCCCATCACTCAGAGTCTCAGAGTGGCTTACAAACTCCTTTCCCTTCCCCTCCCCACAACAGACACCATGTGAGGTAGGCGGG
>NW_015176499.1:55851-55960 GCF_001447785.1 Gekko japonicus | reverse complement strand
AAGAAGAGCCCTTTGGATAAGACCAGTGGTCCATCTAGTTCAGTATCCTGTCTCACACAGTGGTCAACCAGTTCCTCTGCAGGGCCAGCAACAGGGCATAGAGGACGAG
>NW_015176499.1:55560-55746 GCF_001447785.1 Gekko japonicus | reverse complement strand
AGTGAGGGTCCATCTAATCCAGCATCGTATCTTACCCAATGGCCAACCAGTTCCTCTGGAGGGCCAACAGCAGGGCACAGAGACTGAGGCCTTTCCCTGGTACAGACATAAGAGCCCTGCTGGATCAGACCAGTTCTCCATCTAGTTCAGCATCCTGTGTCATCCAGTGGCCAACTAGTTCCTCCA